>NC_048299.1:66250228-66408460 GCF_013100865.1 Trachemys scripta elegans
GGCTCGGGCCCTGGGGTGCCGGCCCCGGCCGACCACCCCCCGGCCACCCAGCACTGCCGGCCCCCGGCGGCCCGGCGCACCCCCCGGCCGCCCAGCACCGCCGGCCCCCAGCCCCGGGCCAGCCCCCGGCCCAGCGGCGCCGGATTTTCCCAGACATGTTTGGCTTTTTGGGATTTCCCCCCGGACGGGGATTTGAGTCCCAAAAAGCCGGACATGTCCGGGAAAATCCGGACGTATGGTAACCCTAACTATGTTTATCACTACATATTGATCTACATACTGTAGAAGTAGTTGCTATTTTAATGCTGCTCATGCAACTATTGAAGTACACATATACATGAATGTCAATGAAGTCAACAGAAAGACTCCCATTCACTTCGAAAGTCTTGAGATCAGGCTCTCAATCCCATTCGTTTCCTTCTTACATAAGAGAAATTAACTAAACAATCCTCAATTCATGTAACAGTAAGGTTACATTTTTAAAAGCTGAAATATCAAGAAATGCAAATGTTAAGGTTCTAGTTGCCACCTCATCGCACTTACATTGCTTATATGGCACATTTTGTTGGACTGATTATCCTGTTACTTGTGAACTTTAATATACAATGGGTGCAATTTTGTGCTCAGTAATGCAATCACAGCTCTAATCAACTTAAATGGAAGCTGAACAAATATATCAGGAAGCAAAATGGGGTCTTATGTGTGCATTGTGACATGTTAAGTTTAATATAAACTTAGACAGATCCTGCGAAGCCTTACTATCCAGTGGAGGCTTTTTGTTTTCTCTTTAAGTGAGCGTGTTACATTGTTACATTGACATCAATCGGACTATGGCCGGCAGTAAGCAATACTCCGTTTTCACAGTTGTAAGGATTAGGCCCTTACATTTTGCATTTTCTGACTCTAAAGTGTTTAAAATATTTAAAACCTTAATATTATAGCTGTGAATGTAACTATGATATTTTTTGGAAAAATATATGTGTGTCTGCTCATTCTCCCGTCCTGCAGACTCATATTTTAACCAAGGACACTGCAATGTGCACATCAATTCCAAAGGATAACAAGCAGGGAGAGAAGTGGAGGGGTGACTTCCCTCTTATATTAAATGGGAAAACTCAGAAATAAGCTGTTCAAAAGAAAAAAGATGAGAGTGAAGAAAAGGAGCAGAAAATGAAGCATGCAACTTCTCATGTCACAATTCTCTCCATTCATAACCTTTTGAAATAGCCTTGGTAACTTGCTTAAAAATATTAGTGCTAAGCAAGGTAGCTGGTGTCATATCCTACGACACAGGATTTTACTTCTCCTTAAGCACATTAAGTTGATGCCCAAACCCAATATCATCTAGGGAAAAAATGTTCTGCTTAGACCAAGACCGGGACAATGTATTATGCTACATGCCTTAACACTTGGCTGATATGAGAGCTGCCATATTTTTTTTTTTAATTTCACCACTGAATAATGATACTCATGTGTGTGACCTCGTAGGTAGGACATGTTACAGGATGCAGTTCGTAGGAGTGCTTAGAAATTATATAATATGCTGTATTTTGGTGGTATCTATGGGAGATATAGGTGATGAATATTTACCAGCCTGTTCATCCTTCAAGTGTTGATGTTGTCTTTCCTTCTATTGAATACTACTGCAGCAAAATTATTCTAATTAAAAACTATTCTCATCAATGCTTCCCACTACTTTAAAACTTTAGTTTCTTCCTTCCAAAACTGTGAAACAGTAGTACTAGGCAATGCTTTTTATTGGTTTAAAAGTCAGATACATCATATAGTACACGGGTCGGCAACCTTTCAGAAGTTGTGTGCCCAGTCTTCATTTATTCACTCTAATTTAAGGTTTCATGTGCCAGTAATACATTTTAACATTTATAGAAGGTCTCTTTCTATAAGTCTATAATATATAACTAAACTATTGTTGTATGTAAAGTACATAAGGTTTTTAAAATGTTTAAGAAGCTTCATTTAAAATTAAATTAAAATGCAGAGCCCCCCGGACTGGTGGCCAGGACCCGGGCAGTGTGAGTGCCACTGAAAATCAGCTCACGTGCCGCCTTTGGCACGTGTGCCATAGGTTACCTACCCCTGATATAGTAGGAGAAAAAACAAAACTTACAGATAACAACATTTCTTAAGGCATATTCTGTACATGGGAAATGCTTCAGGGAATGGATGATAAAAAGCATAAATCATAGAATCATAGAAGATTAAGGTTGGAAGAGACCTCAGGAGGTCATCTAGTCCAACCCCCTGTTCAAAGCAGGACTAACCCTTACTAAATCATCCCAGCCAGGGCTTTGTCAAGCAGGGCTTTAAAAACCTCTAAGGATGGAGATTCCACCACCTCCCCAGGTAACCCATTCCAGTGCTTCACCACCCTTCTAGTGAAATATCTAGTTTTAACTCTGTGTGAATATCTGACCTCCTATATGTTTTTTATTTGCATTTCACCATGTAATTAGCTTGAAGTGAAAAAGGAAATACTGTCAATTCTTATTCTATTTGAGTTCTTTTTAATATATATTCTTCAAAGCAAGAACCTATACACACATTTAACTAAATAAGCCAAATGCCACCAGCATGTTATGTGACAGATAGCAAACACTAATGTGCACTCCATATATCTTACTTATACACTTTCAATAAGTTGCCCTCTTATAACCACATACATTCCATTTATACAGTTTTATTAATAATGTGAAAACCAATAAAAGGGAAAACTATTCAAAGTACACTTTAGTTCACAGTCAAAAGTCATGCAAAGTCTAAAGCTATAAAGACAACTTTACTCATGTAGACTTTAGAAATGTCTGTAAAGGATTAAGGTAGAAACATACTAAAATCTGTCAAGTCAGTTTAAAAAGAGGAAACTAAAATCCCCTTCCCACCATTCTTCCAAGTTAACCAATATTCAGATCTTTGAATATATTAAGTTTCTGCTCTCTGCATGCAAATTGGTGCCCTCAATACAGGGAGCTGCATTAAACGTATAAAGGATTTTAAACACCAGCAATCAGTCATTTTAATTGACAATTGCTTGAAGACCAAATCAGCATCTATTAACAATGTATTATGACAACCCTTTAAGAGCTATTTCAATAATATATAACCTAAAATCAAGCCTGAAATTAATTCAAAGTGCGAACGTGAAAGAATTGTTTCTGGTGACGCTGGCTTGCTATTTTCATACCAATGCCTGCAGAAAATATTCATTATTGCAACTGTCACTGTTTGGCTTTGGCATAGAAAGAGATTACTAATATTGTGCAGAATAGGACGTCAGCAGCAAATAAAAGGAAACACTTCAGGTTTCACAATGGACTGATGGACTCATCTTAATATAGTAATAGTGTAAGTACTTAGAAAAATCTATAAAAGACAAGATCTGAGCACTGGAAAAATCAAAGATTTATTTTCATAATAAAAACAAAACCAGAGAATACATAAAAAGCATCTGTGAGTATGAATTTATTCCATAAGGCACAGACCTCATAATTCAAATGAGAAACCACAAGTGAGTTATTAAGATCCTTTTAAGTAAGCAGGATTAATTTTATATCCCAAATAAGCACCTCATGAATTTTCTTTAGATTAAGGACACAGAAATTATAGTTAGTTCATTTCCCCCCCTGCTCTCTGAGAATGTGATTCTCACCCATCAGTTCTTACTACTAAACCTAAGAGTCCTTCATTCTTAAACTGAACGTACACTCCCGCACCCCCACCCCCGAGGAAGGTGTTCTTTGGTTTAAAACAAATCATAACTGTTAATGAGCTTATTTTTTCTCCCACAGTCTCAGATGGCATGGATGTTAAATATCCAATTTAATGTGTTCATATACAACCAACACAAGCTCCCATTTAAGTCAGTGGAAATTTTGCCATTGATTTCAATGAGTTGAGGATTTGGCCCAATATACTGTACATAAAAATATTTTAAAGCTAAAAGTAATTCTATATTCATTAATTTAGTGCATCATAATAACTAGAAGTATTACAGTGCTTACATTCCGCTACTTCAGAAGTTATTGATTCCATCGCTGGTTTCATTTTATCTGAAACTCGTCTTGTAGCAGACTGCTTATGGTGCTTGAGACCAGGATTTCAAGAGGAGACTAAGGGAGTTTGTTGTCCAGACCCTGGTGAAATTCAATGGGACTTAACTTGGTTGCTTTGAAAATCCCATTCTTAGTGTACTCTCTAGTAGTTATATTCATTTATGAGATACTATTTGCATCTATTAATGCAACAGAAAAGTATATTAAAACAAAACTGCCTTCACAAACATATGTAGGCTAACATTTTCAAACTTGGGTGACTTCACTGAAACTACTCACATGCTTCACTGGATCAGGGCCTTCAATAAGTAGTCTGGTTTTCAAAGTTGCTGACCCCTGCAGCTCCCATTTCTTTCAGTTCGAACTTGTTGGGAGCTGTGGGTGATCATCACCATCTCTGAAAATCAGGACATTTGTCCCTATGACTAAAAATGGATTTAGAGGCCTAATTTTTGCACCCAAGTTTGAACATTTTGGCCCCAAATACTTACACACACCCACAGTCTTGTAGTATAGTGTTGTGATAGAATACACCCGTGTTCACACCCTACACACTACTGTAATAATCTTTCTACAAAGTATGCCTTGTAAGGCATCATTTGAAAACTCATAATTTGCCGGTCAATATTGTCCTGGTAAAACATGTATGGCAACATTGTATGTGAAGTTATAAGATTCCCCTATATGATTTTATTAACATGTTTCAACCCAGTCCTGTCCAGGCAGAAATCAGGACTGTCCTAAACAAAGGAATGTGTGCTCTGCTTAATTTGCATTTAAGCAGTAAAGAGAATCATCAATCAGGAAGGGAAATAAAGAAAGTTCAAACAGGTGGAAAAAACACAGCAGCGAATATCCTTCTTTGTCTGGAAATGTTTTTCAACACGGGGACTGAAACTATAAAATGGAGGGACAAACACCCCAAAGGATTCCCCAACCTCTCTCCCTGCCTATTGCTTTTACTGCACTGAAGAGACAAAGGAAGCAGTCGTTGGACTCTGGAGGAAGGGTCCTGACCTGAAGAGTTTGGTCAGTAAGACTGCTGACAGAATGTGGTGAGAAAACTTTGCTTTGAATCTAATAGATTTTGTTAAGTTAAGCATCAGTAAGTGTTTTATCTTTATTTTTCTTGTAACCCTTTATGACTTTTATGCCTCATTACTTGTACTCACTTTAAATCTCTCTTTGTAGTTAATAAATGTATTTTTTGTTTTACCTAATCCAGTGTTTTTAAGTTGAAGTGTCTGGGTAACTCCATTTGGGGTAACAAGTTGTGTGCATATTATTCCCTTAAAGGAATAATGGACTTAATATAGTCATACTGTCCAGGAGAGGGCTGGGAAGTACTAGACATATATTTCTGAGGGATTGGGACTGGTAGTGTATTGGGGGTCACCTTGTGGTAATTGTTATAGCTGGTAAAAGTCCAGGTGTTGCTGGCTAGCTGCAGCACACACAGAAACATAGATGGGAGTGACTTATGTGTTGAAGACTGTTTGTGAGCAGCAACGCATTGTAAAGGGCAGCCCAGGTTGCAGGGTAGGGGTGACACAGCTCCTCTTTAGTCTGGTCTGTACCCTGGTATGTTATAAATGTTATAGAATCTCTAGTTGCTGTTTCACAATTAGGGCTGAGATGCGTTTTGCACTTAAAGCAGGGATTCACTCACTTTCCTACATATGAAGAATGCAGTCTAACCGTCCCTTGACAAATACACTCACTCTTCAAGGAAAGAGTAATTTTTCTGAGAAGTTAGGCATTTTTCTGAGAAGAATTAGGCATATACTTCAGTTAAGTATCACCAACTATTGACTTATATGATATTTAAAAAACATTAAAGTGATATTGTACATGATGGATGCTATTGAATATAATATAAGAGGTCAGCACTCTGGACAAAAAACGGAATTATTTCTATTCAAACCAGCACAGCATTTGAAGATCACTACTGAGCTTCACTTTTAATCAGTGGGCATTCTCTCAACTTCACTGAAGCCCTGATAAAACTCCATTATGCCTACACTTTTTTTCTTTCCTTTGTTGAGGCCTGCATCATGGCTACCATCCTTCAGCCTGAGGTGAATAAGGTGTGGCTTTTGTTGGAACACTCTGAACACTACTCTCTAGACAGATGGAAGGAACACTGTTGAGAGACTTAAGCAGGGGGTTGGACTAGATGATCTCCTGAGGTCCCTTCCAACCCTGATATTGTATGATAGTCTAGCAAGTTAAAGCCTGATCCAATACCCATTAGAGTCAATGGAAAGATTCTCAATTTTAAATAGGGGGGAGGGATAGCTCAGTGGTTTGAGCATTGGCATGCTAAACCCAGGGTTGTGAGTTCAATCCTTGAGGGGGGAGGGCATTTAGGGAACTGGGGTAAAAATCTGTCTGGGGATTGGTCCTACTTTGAGCAGGGGGTTGGACTAAATGACCTCCTGAGGTCCCGTCCAACCCTAATATTCTATGATATAAGGACTGTTGGTCTTCTCCAGGCCCAGCATATTGCCTTTCCAATGCTCTCAACTTCTTCTGGCCATAGAAACCATATGGGGGAACAGTGTGGGTGCTGAGAGCCATTGAACAAAACTGTAAACCCTGTATTTGATGGAAACCACCTCAAACCAGAGGGTGTGGCAGCACCTATGTACCAGAGATATCCTTGGTGTTTAATTGGAAGAGTGCTGACTACACTATTTTGACCAACTCCTGCTATTCAGTTCTCCAACAAGCCACATCAATTTGATGTACTCAATTGTTTGTGACTCAGAAGCAAAGGATGAAGAAACCAGTAATTTCATTTCACCCTCTTCTCACTGATGCCTCAGCTACAAGTTCTGTGTTGATATATCTTGCTGATGAGTCAATAGGAAGCAAGCAGAAAAAGATGACTGAATGTTCAATGACTGAAAGTGTTTTGAAAGAGATTAAGGAAAAGGAAAACAGAAAACTGCATGCAAGAGCTTTTTGGACTTCTGTAGTTCAACTAGATTCTGTTATGTCCTAATATGGCCTGTTTCTTCAATTAGCAGTGCATAATTTTGAATAAAATCTATATTACATTTTTACCATCAGTCCTTTCAGTTTAATGCATAGGTCACTAATCTTGAGAAGGATTAACCACAAAAAAGGGAGGACTACATTCCTGCCGAGGTTTATTGAATGGAGCTGGCAGTAACCACAACTGGTGGGGGTAAAAAGGCATAGGGCAAGGAGCAAGAGAGGAAAGTGTGAGACACTGTCTGAATTTTGGAACTTTCTGATAAATGTTGCTTACAAAACAGACAAAAGGAAAAGGAGAGGAAGAAGGAGAAAGATGGGGGAGGAGAATCAATTTATTCTCAAGATATTTTAAGTAATTCCTGGTTGTGAGTAGATTTGGGAGCTATCCTTTCAGGCCTATCACACAGATTTCTCATCTGTGAGGCAGAAGAAAATCTGCTTTCAGAAACTATGAATGAAAGGGTCTCTGCTCAAGGAGCTTTAGGGAAAAAAAGTGTTGCTAGCTGAAGATACTGTTGCCATTTAATTAATGAGACTTCTGTAGTGAAAAATTCAATTTAAAACCAGGACAAAGGACAAAGTACAAAGAGTTAGCTTAAAGGGTGGAGTTTACAATCAAGCATAGAGAGGTTTTTGCTGATTGTAGTTTTGGCTGACCTGCTAAAATAACATTTGGACTCTGACTCTGACTTCAAGGTTAAGCATAAGGTTAAGTATAAAGTTTAATTTCTGTAGCTACATTGTTATTTTGGAGACTGCAGTGTAAGATTAATCATGTAAAACATAGCTTTGAAGAGAAGGCACAAAACCATCAAATTTATGTGAATGTTACATTAACCTGTATCTAGGATGCCCAAGCTTCACAACACCAAGGGACACATCAGCAAACTGCCATGAGCCTAATAGCTGCGTGTATTTTCTAGATACATTTCCATACTTTTAAATCAAAAGAAAAACAAGCATCATTGTACTTTTATCTTAGAATCATAGAATATCAGGATTGGAACGGACCTCCGGAGGTCATCTAGTCCAACTCCCTGCTCATTTATATATCTCATATATCTTCCACTATAAATGAATTGAAATTGCACGATGATTGATTGTCAGAAGGAACAGCACATTAAGGGGGTCTGGACTGTTAAAGCCATTTGTTTCCATAGATTCATACCTACACACGGAGGCCAGACTGTATGAATTACATACAGGCCCATACTGAGGACAGTACAGAGTCACACTATCCCAGGGAGGGCTCAAAGAAGGATTGTAATTCAAGAGGCAAAATCCTACCCAGAATTCCATTCCTTCCAAGAGTTCCCTGGTGTGAAGTGAGGGCACATCCTGCACTGTTCCTTAGGCAGTGTACTATCCAGTGCAGAGGGAAGTTGAGACAGCAGCTGGAGGTGGGTAGGTGGGACAATGGGAGAAAGCATGGAGTACACTGGCAGCAGTTTTCTGAGGGTGGGATTTTGAAGTGAGGAAACAACTGGAGCAGCGGTAAGTAGGGAAAGCCCTCCCACTAAGTACCGGTATATTTAGAATAGTCTGATGAATGTCACTACTGAATTTACCAGAGCAATTTCTCCAGGGCAAAGAATAGGGAGTTCATATTGGAAGTCCAATGAAATAATAAGGAGAAAGTAGGAAGTTAATCTCAACAGCAAAAGGTGGATATACTATTGTTGATATACTGCTGAAAGGACTGACTTAAAAAGACTACTTTCCCACACAGTGCTAAACTATGGCTTTGCCACAAACCTCTTGAATGGGACAGTGCCCCATGAGCAGGTCAGGAAGAAGAATCTGACTCAGTCAAAATGTGCCTCCCAGCTTTCTCCAGCTAGGGGGTAAGTACCTGTACCAGCCCTATACCTGGCTCAGTGTCTGTCCCTCAGCACACACTGGCACAGCTGAACTGGCTGGTTCACTGGGGATGATGGCAGAGCAAGGGATCTGCCCACACTCTGCCCATCCATGGGCAAGCAAGCAGAAGCTACTTTCCCCACCTTACACTGATACCTGCAAAGCAGAAAGATGGCACAGGGGTGTATAAGGGACACCTTGTACACCTTGTGTAGGAACAAAAAATGGGCCCCAAACTGGGCCATAAGGTATTAGTGATTTCAAAACTCATTCTCAATAAAATAAACAAACACAACTATTGAAAACTTGACATTAGGGACATTTTTAAATGTGGGAATCTCAGAGCTTGGTAGCAGGGATTGAATAGCACTACAATGAGGTAGACCCATTTAGAAAGGAAAAAACACCTGGATGTGATGGGAAGGCACCAGAGGAGGAATCCTTTATATTGTTTATTTCAATCTTGCAAGGACAAGAAAAAGGGAAAAAAAAAAAAACCATAATACTCCAAAAGTCCAGAGAAGTATTCATCAATGACAGAAAAGAGAAAAGAAATTGCTTTCATTAATCAAAAGTGAAATAAGAGAGGAAAGAATGAGTGAACTGAATTTCAATTTGCAAAAGCTCTCTCCATATTTTAAGAAGGGAGTTTATGCCTTTTTTCCATTTTTAACCAAGTCTAGAGTTTCACAATGTCCTCTTCTACACCCCATGTATGAACACTGAGTTCTACAACAGATTTATAATCCTAGAATTTAAAAATAGATTCAACTAACTACAAGCAGAACCTAGAATCTCAGAGTACTAACTTCTGACAACCCTCTTAAGTGCAATACCACATGGTATTTCCCCTGTACTTGGTCCAGGAATAATTAAAGTTATTCCCTCAACAAAAACTGACTTCCTATACAGGACAGCATCAGGCTAGTAAATCTGTTTTTGGCAACAAACGAATGTTGTTTCTATCATGAGAACGGTCAGAAGCTATATAAGCATCTGTTGTAACAGTATCATTTTCTTTATAGAAAGAAGAGGTAATAGAGAGCATTGAGAAGAATACGTGCATTCTTTCATACATTTGTCTTGGAGAGCACTCTAAGTAAAACATATAGCAGATTGATCCATAGTGACATACTTACAGTTGTCCATTGGCACATAGGTGTTTGAAATTATACATGGAAGACTCCCAGATATTTGGTAGGTAAATTACACAGAGAATAGTTGGGGCAGGAGGGGAAGAGGTAATATACTATTTTTACTGTAAATACTTAATGTGTCATTACTTTCACTTCCCAACAAGTCTGAGTCCCTGTTGGACTGTCAACCCATCTCCACAGTTTGATAAGGAGCCTTTCCATTGGCACACTTGTCTCCACCTAATAACTGTACATATTTTTGGTACTCCATTTAGAAAGTTCTGAAAATTGACTTTTATCTCACTTGTGGTACTGGTGAAGAAAGAGACTAAGGGTATGTCTACACTACCTGCTGGATCGGCGGGTAGCAATCGATCCAGCAGGGGTCGATTTATCGCGTCTAGTCTAAATGCGATAAAATCGATCCCTGAGCACTCTCCCGTCGACTCCTGTACTCCACAGCCACGAGAGGCACAGGCAGAGTCGATGGGGGAGCAGCAGCAGTCGACTCACTGTGGTGAAGACAGCACAGTAAGTCGATCTAAGTACGTCGACTTCATCTACGTTATTCACGTAGCTGAAGTTGCATAACTTAGATCGATCCCTCCCCCTCTTCCCCCAGTGTAGACCAGGCCTAAGCGACTTTGCAGATAGCTTGTGAGGAAAGCTTTTGCTATTAATATCTGTGCAGTTAATATGAAAATCTCTGCTCTTACATCTCGAACAGGCTCCGGCCCAAGATTTTCAAAGGGGACGTGATTTTAGGTACCTCATATTTTAAGATGCCCAACTTGAGATGCCTTAAATGGGCCTGGTTCTCAGCTAATGCTAAGGAATTGCCCTCTGAAAATCTAGACCCCTTTCAGGTGCGTTAGTTGGATTTGAGATACCCAAAATTACTAGTGGGTTATAGCCTATGAAAGCTTATGCCAAAATAAATTTGTTAGTCTCTAAGGTGCTACAAGGACTCCTCGTTGTTTTTTCCAAAATCACTAATGACTTCTGCAAATATTAACCTCAGTTACTACAATCCTAGTTTTAAAAACCATGATTGATATGGACACAATTAATAAACAATTTACTATGTTACTGATAAACTGATCAATCAATATTTATACATATAAACAAAAAATGACAAAAGAAAAAAATGTAGGGTGTAAAGTCAAGCATTTAAAAGCTAGGAAATACCAATTTTACAGTTTCTCATGTAACCTTAATCCCCCCAACTTTTTTCTCCCTACCCTCCCATCTGGCACAGTGCATCTATCCTGTGCCCTGAATGAGGCAGTGGACGGGGGGTGGAGGCAAATTAGAGTTGTGCAGGCAACCAAAAACTGGCATTTCCCAATTTTTAAGTGCTTGACCTTAAAGAAATAACTTTCTTTCAACAATGTTTTTATAAGCAATTTCTAAGCGTTTTTAAAAAAAAACAAAATAACTCACAACAAATTTTATTATACACAACCGTAACAATCCCCCTTACTGTACATCATAATCAGGCTTTGAACCCAGAACCTTTACCATGTCTGCACACCCTGCTAGCAATTCAGTTACCAGGTTAGCTACAAGAATGGGCCACTAGGTCTAGGTGCGGTATGGCGGGGTGACTGTAACATAACCTGTCTCCCTCTTTCCAGACCCTGGGAACTGGAGAAATTCCTGACCCTGTGCTGCCCCCAGGTGGGGATGTGGGCCACATGCTGGGTCTTGTCTCCCACTCCTGACCAGAACTGCTCTGGCAGCTCCCACGTGTTCCCAGTAGAGAGGCTGCTACAGGTGTGGTGGTAGTGGTTCATCTTAGAATGTTCATGTGGTCAATTATTATATTGGCAGCTGACATTTTCTTGTGGCATTAAGATAAGAGAAGGGAAATAATGATTTTTAACAGTTTCTATCTCAGCAAAAGCAGAATGGTGTGTGTACATATATTTTACATGGCACTTAGCTCCATGCCAATTATAACAAAGGCCTGCTGCAAACAATTCAAGTAGTAGACCACCTCAAAAAAGGTCACAACAATTTTTTATTTGGGTAAATGTTAGGGAACCTAAATATTGAGGGTGCTACCAACTCCCCTTATAATTAAGAAAAAGCAAAATTATATTATTTCATTCAATCAACTCAAAGATCAGATGGGGACTGGACCTTGAGAAAGAAATGACAGCTCACAGATAGCTTTGACAGAGCAAGAGAGCAGCTGAGTCTAAAGGAAAATCATCTTCATAGCAGCAGTTTATGCTTTCTGTCTTTTTCCTATGCAGCTAAGTTTACAGAATAGCTTTAGCAGCGCTTCTGAGGATCTTGAATGAAGCATTTAATGTTTGACTCATTTTGGTTTTCTGGCATGCTTTCCCTTGTAAGCCGGTTGACATTAAACACCTATTTGATTTGGAAAATCAAAGTGACTGACATGGTTAATTTTGGGGAACGGTACTGATTATTAATGTCCGTGAGAAAGGTTCTGTCCTCTTGCTGAAGGCAGGTAGAAGCATTGCAAGTGGTGGAGCTGCCCAGCTGTTAGGCATGGGCTAAATGAAGGCTGCAGTCTTTGCTCATAAGAGACAGCACAGATTGACATTTGAGGAAAACAATCATAAGGTAACAGGAACAATACAGCCACTAACTCCAAATTCTTCATGTTGCTTCTATAATAGCTTTTCGTCTTTTTACAATTTGTTCACTAGAAGAGGATATTAGTGAGTGTAATTACTGCTTTTTATTAATGTCAGTGGTAGACTCAAATTGGCATTCTCTACTTACACCACACTGTCCTTTATAAATGGTTCTTTTGCTGCACGCTTTCCCCAGTGGACATAATATAGTAGCAATACAAATGGTTTTTATACCTTACCTTTCTAAATTTGGCCTCACCCAATGTTAGAGAAACTACTCAGCCGACGAGATTGCATCCAATAAAGCCTACAGCTAATTTCCTATGTTAGGATTTTCCCCGTCTTTGGATAGTGACAGGTATTCAGACATAATTCAGCTTCTGGTCCTAAAAAATTGAGGAATTAAAAGCGCATTTTGGGAGTCTAACAAACTATGCAGTTGGTTTCTTCACTTTCACTCTGTCCTCGCTCTCATACAGCATAACCAATAAAGGTATGTGAATCAGAATAAAAAAGTAGAGATACAAGTTCAGCCATTTAAAAGTTGTCCTCATTTTCAGCTTCTGAAAATGCAGCATTGTTATAAATAACTAAACATATCTCTTCAAACATTCACGTTTACACACTGTCCTGGAAGATAGCGACAAAAGAGGCTTTCAGCCATGTAATCATCTCCAAATGAATACACAAGTTCAAAGTATCAAGTGGCTGCAACAATCAGATCACCATTCCATAGCCATGCCTTCCACCCAGCTGAGTACCAATGATTTTTTTAAAAACCATCATCCTCTTCATAATAAATAATAATACTTTGCATTTCTACCATGCTTGCCATCAGACGGTGTCAAAATGTCATACAAATATCAATGAGTTAAGTTTCAGGGCAACCTGTGAGATACAGATAGGTATAGATTATCATCCTACTTTAAAGACGAGGAAGCTTAGGCATGGATGGGCTCACATTTACAAGAGTAGCTAATGATTTTGGGTGCTTAAATGGTTTTCAGAGGGTTTTCACAGGGTGGGTGCTCAGCATTCACTGAAAATCAGCCTCCTCCAACGTGTTTCAAGTTGGACACTCAATTCTAAGGTTCCCAACATCATTAGTCATTTTTGATAAATTAGGCCAGAGCTGAAATGTGTCCAAGGCCACAATATATATGGAACAAGTACCTATATCTTCTGTCTCCCAGTCCTCTGTCTCAACCACAAATCCATTTTCTCTCACTCTGCTTTGAAATCTCTCCTTCTTCCTTACAAACTTTCTACTACTTTTCCTCTTCCTCTTCCCCATATACTTGATTGTGGAGGAGCGGCACTTTAAAGGAGAAGTAAATATACAGGGTCTGGATCACACCCCAATAAAGTCAAAAGAAGGACTCCCATTAAGTCTCTGTGATGCCAAGTAAGTCACAATTTAGCTTAGGTACTAATATTTCCAATTCTTCCTGTTTATTCCCAATGCCCTTCCTTCAGCTAGTTTCGGGATGAGGACAGGGGATAAAACAAAGGGGAAGTCTTTTAGCACTAGGTCATTTTTAGGTGCAATCATATACTCTGTGATGGGTGTTCACAGCCAACATGTGCACATACGCATATGTAACTGTGCACTTAGATGCGCCTCATGCCACAGGACACCCAAAGTGTGCTTATACAGGATGGCGAACACACATTCTCTTTGCAATTCTTATGTGGCAGTATTAGGGCATTTCTTATGCCTTCTGCAGACTGCAGCCATTATGTAGTAAGCCATAAGCACGTGAAAAGGTTTAACATTCCTCTCAGTAGAGGGCAGTATTACTACATGCACAGGATTGCCAGAGGACAGGTTAATGTCATAAAGCACATTTTGGTTATTACTGTACTATATGTTCTCCCTATTTGTTGTATCATCCCATTGCCTCTCATCATATACTTAGGTTATCAGCTCTTGGTGGCAGAGACCACATTCACATATTGTGTGTGTGTGTGTGTGTGTGTGTGTGTGTGTGTGTGTGTGTGTGTGTGTGTGTGTGTGTGTGTGTGTGTGTGCAGTACCTAACAATTTCCCAATTGTTAACTGGGGTTTCTAGGCACTACCACAATGCACATAATTGCAGTCACTAGTACCAATCAGCTCTACACAACAGTAGAACTGTTTCCCCTCTTTTTTCTTCTCCTTCTACTGTTTTAGGACCCACTGAAATTAATGTAAAGACTCCCACTAACTTGGATGATTAAAATATTCTTCAGAAAAACAATCAGCAGAAGCCCCAAAGTAGTTTTCTTAACACTTTTACTGGGTTGAGAAACCCAAATATTATATACTTGGTTCTAGATTTTTTTTAAATGGTGCTTTGGGCTTATACTGTTGCATCTGGCCCCAACGCACTTATGCATCTGCATAACTTTCAGCATGTGACTAGACCAATTTACTTTTACTAAGCTACTCATGTGCTCAAAGTTACATATGTTCTTAAATAACCCACTGAAGTGGAGCCCCGGATAGGAAGCTATGGGGATCTAAAATGGCTCTGAACAATATATATGTAGAAACTTAGAAATTACTTCTTTCCATAGGATGCTAAAGCATTATTTTTTGGAATATTTATATTATTATGAAGAGCTATGATACAAATGGAAAACACAAATGATTAAATCTACTTCTTGTTTTTCCCCAGCACCATAAATCAACTATCATAAACAAATAAACAACAAACATGAAATATTGTTCCAAGCTAAACAAAAGTAAGCTGGAAATCCCTTAGGAACAGGTTCTCTTGTTATTTTGACAATTCCAGTTCTGGTAGCTGCCCATAAAGAGGGCCAAAACAGAAACAATTGAATCAAACTTTTTAGACCTTGAACAGGTTTATCTGGCATCAGGGTTGTTTTTTGTTTTATCGGATTTAGTTTACCCCTCTTTAGCACAAGGAATGGCCAAGATTTTCAACGATAATTCAATTACATGTTAATGTGTCCTCAGACACTTTTGAAAACCAGACCACTAATTTAGGTGTCTGAACATGGAATGAGGAGCTTAACTTTAGGTACCCAATTTGGAAGATCTTAGACTATAGGTACAATATTACAACATATTGGGGGAACAGCAGCAGCTACAACATACTTCTATATTCTGTTCAGGTTCTTCTACAGCAGCATCCCCAGAGATATCTGGGCACCTATATAACCTTGAAAAAATTTTGCAGCACTAAATGCCACATTAGAAACTTGTCAGGAGCTCAAGGACAGTACCTCATTTGCACATAAATTTGCAAAGGAGTTGAATCAGCGATAAATGTACACAGTTCTATGTATTTATTTGGAACACTCGAAGTGTACATGATACTTTACAAAATTCAGAATATGCTTTCAAGACTTTAGAGAAAAATAGTAAGATGACACTACTTCTCTGAAACAATTTTTTTTATGCATGACAGTCTCTAAGGTGGCTATATACATTATGAAATGCAGGTTTGAAACTTGGGTAATGGTAGTGTTTTCATTTGTTCAGATTCAGATTTTAAAAAATGCTCTGTTCACAAATATAAGGACTTTGGAAGAGACTTACACAAATAGCAGCCCTCTGACATAACTGTAGGTGTCTGTCATTTGGCAGGTGACTACTGACATTGCTTAAGTTTCCTTCATAAAATTTGCCTGAAAAAATTCAGTGTACTTTGGCTTCAGCTTTATTTATTTGGAAAGGAGCACGGACTGAAAATTAACCAGCTAACAAAACTGAATGTCATTTTGTCCCTCTGAAAATCTCAGAGCCATTGATCAAATGAATCAGGAAGGCTCTTGATCTGTTAAGCATAGGAACACACTTATATTGCTTGAGAGTCGATTGGTCACACAGACGAGGAAACAGGAATGAAAACAAAGAAGGCCTGCATCAGCAAAAGCTTCAATTCTCTTGCCCCTTCCAATAAAGGCCTCCGGACTCCCTTCTCCTCCCTGGAAGATGCATACAAAGATCCTCATCTCCCCTCTACAGTTTAATATGTTCAAATATCTGAAAATCAACGTTTCACCAGCTGTTGAGAGTCAAGAAGCAACATCAGACTATTAGTGAGTGATAGCTGCAGAATGTACCTTCTACCACTTTCCACAGCCAGCTGCTGTTGAAACTCCCAGATCTACAACAATGGTTCTCAACCTTTCCAGACTTCTGAACCCATTTCAAGAGTCTGATTTCAGCCCTGGGCAGTGCGGCTTGGGCTTTGGCTTAAGCACTGGGCGGCGGGGCTTGGCCTTGGGCTTCAGCATGTATCTCAACTTTGTGGGACCCGTGCTTGCCACCCCCAATGCCAGCCCTGCACTTGGGATCCCCTTAAATACATCCTGTTACTCCCCAGCGGGTCACCACCCCCAGATTGAAAAACACTGATATGGTTCATAGAGCAGTATAAACAAGTCATTGTCTGTATAAAATGTTAGTTAGTACTGACTTTGCTAGTGCTTTTTATGTACCCTGTTGTAAAACTAGCCAAATGTCTAGATGAATTGACGTACTCACTGGAAGACCTTTGTGTACCCGCAGGGGTACACCTACTTCCCTGGTTGAGAACAAGTGTCTACAACACAGAAATCTGACCTGTGCTTGCTGCCACTGGTACTACTTCTCTGGAGACATATACTGTATAAGGGCAGAGTCAGCCCAAAGGCTATGTGTTATTCAACGCAAACCTAGTACAGCAGGTCTTTTCCATGTTTAATTTCTATGATATTCAACCACAATGGATAGGTACATTCACTACCTTTTAACTAGCTCTTCTGCTAAAATGAGGAGCAGTGACAAATTACCATCAATTGGCTAATATGTGTGAAGACACAGTGAGACAATATTGGACCAGGTCCATTTGGAAGGTTTGTTTTGTAGTCATACGTGTTAATAATGTGATTTTTAAACATGAAAACTAAATTCTGCAGAAGTGGAGTGACCATCAGTGGACTACCATCATTTCAGGGAGCTAAAAGGGAGCTTGGAGACTACAGGTTGTGCCCTCATATTTTGTGTTATTTATAAACTCTTTTCTGCAATCTTTCCAATATAATTTTAATGCACCAAGCTACAAATCCTAAGTAAACTCTGCAAGAAATAAAATTAAAGTGAGCGCAGAACATCTTGGAATTTTTTTAACTCTTCTTTCCTTCCTTGTTTGTTTCCTGTTTTTATTCATCAGTCCTCAGCATACAGTAGGCATGATCTGACAATTCTCCAAACAACACTACATTTATGCTGTAATGTCCCCTTTCAAAGACAGTAGAATAGTATGTCTTTGGATACTGGAAGAATTCCTAAACACAGTGTAAAGATAATGTATTTCCCAATTTTACATAATAGGGCTGTATATCTATCAAGGTATTTTGGAGACACTGTGAATTCTGAGAGTGAAACATCCAGAGGTTTGTTACTGTAACCAGACCGCCACAATAAAATTGCAGATTTAGTTTACTAGCAGTACTATGGAGGTTTTTAAAATACACATGGGTTTTGTTTAGAGCTGCTGAAGACATACTAGCAATGGCAATAGTCAAATGAAGCCACTGAAAGGCAAATGCTCAAAATGTTTTCCTCTGTACTTTTCCCTTTTTTTTAAAGGAAGTAATGACTTTTGCTGAAATTTTTGCAGCCTATTCATTCCATTGCATGTGTTATGGTTTAGTTCTTACAATCTCTACTTTTCTGCTTATTAGAAAAGTACATAATAAGCCTGACATAATAAGCCTTCACTCAGGCACTTGCAATCAGCTTATTATAAGCTTCCATATATAATAATCACCATTGTCTTCATCAAACTGTAACCTCTGTCTCTTTCTCTCATATTCTGCTGTTGACAGTTGGTTTAGCTGTGCCAAACAAGATAGATGGTGTGGATTAAAAAGAAAATTAAAACACTCTCCTCTTTGTTCTTTTGGGACTCCAGGGACATAGCGCATAATCACTAACGTTGCAGCCCCATATTAGGAAGGGTTATGACTGCAGGCAGGATTCTTTAATAAATTGTCTTAAGCAGAATCTTAGACAATTTGCCTTGCTGTGGAAAAATCATGTATGTTGATTTCAACATTCAGCTCTCTCTTACCACACATCCTGCAACACACTTTGCATGTTACAGCTTCCTAGTAACCATTACAACAAGGTTTGTGAGCTTAGCTTTTCCTTTAGCCACAGCTATGGAAACATTGATATCGCTGTAAATCATGTGAATTTCCAAGCTGGTAACCGAGACATTCTAATGTTCAAATTTCAGTTTAGTCAACTGATCAATGCATCTCTCCATGGAATTAACTTTTTGGCTAATTCGGAAAAAAAATAAAAATAAAAAAAAAAAGAATGGACTGGACTAGTGTCTTTCCTATTGTGACCTGAGGCTGTGGCAGTGGTTTCAAATGTGAGCTGATAGAGCAGAATTAAAAAGGAAAGGTAACAAGAGCAGTGATTGCAGATATAACCTAGACACAACAGATGTCAAGATTTCTGCAGATGGATAGAATGATCATCAATTCTTTTATCTAGAAATTACTTTTAAAGAAGTCCAACTGTGCAACTGCAGCAGTGCCAAATGAGATGATTTGGCCAAAGTTCTTCCTTTTGCTCTACAGGGACTCTAAACACATGGTTCTTAATGCTGACATTCCATCTACACTGCAAAAATCTACAGTTCCAGTTTCTTCACTGGAGGTAATTGGAACATAGTGCATTAAGTTTTATTCATTAGTTTGGGAGTGATCACTTTGGCACCAGCATTTGTGAAGAATAACTATGAAAACACGTCTGTTAGATTATTCAGAACAGATCGATCAATCACACACCACTTAAAATTATAGCTAATAAATCAGCAAACCAGATTGAAGGTTCCTCACTCCATCATATGTTTTCCAATGTGTCTTACTTTTAGTACTAGTAAAATCACGTCAGTTTAGGTGATAATCATGTGTTAGTTGGTTTGTAGAATTTCTCTGATCAGCTACTGAAGGTTATATTAATTTCTTATCTTAAAACACTCACTGACTCATAGCAATAATAATCACATTCATACTGGATTAACTTCACTGACTCCATTGGAAAAACAACAAGGAGTTCGTGTGGCACCTTAGAGACCAACAAATTTATTTGGGCATATGTTTTTGTGGACTATAACCCACTTCATCAGATGCATGGAGTGAAAAATACAGTAAGCAGGTATAAATACACAGCACATGAAAAGATGGGAGTTGCCTTACCAAGTGGAAGGTCAGTGCTAACAAGGCCAATTCAATTAGGGTGGATGTGGCCCATTCCCAACAGTTGACAAGAAGGTTTGAGTATCAACAGAGGGGAAATTATTTTTTGTAGTGACCCAGCCACTCCCAGTCTTTATTCAGGCCTAATTTGATGGTGTCAAGTTTGCAAATTAATTCCAGTTCTGCAGTTTCTCGTTGAATCCATCATGACCGAATTGGCCTCATTAGCATTGACCCCCCCACTTGGTAAGGCAACTCCCATCTTTTCATGTGCTGTGTATTTATACCTGCTTACTGTATTTTTCACTCAATGCATCTGATGAAGTGGGTTATAGCCCACAAAAGTTTATGCCCAAATAAATGTGTTAGTCTCTAAGGTACTACGAGAACTCCTCATTGTTTTTACTGATATAAACTATCACGGCTACCACTCTGAAACCTGATTCCATTGGAGTCACTCCTGATTATCACCTGGGTAACGGAGATCAAAATTAAGGCCTTAATTATTTATGAACATAGAATGAAAATATGTGTGACTGTTCTAAGATTCTATGCATTGAGATAACCTACCAATATAATTAATCAAGTAAAACTGCTCACATTATTGACCATAGGCCAAGTTTTCAGTGTGTCTAGATTCCTAGCTACTCAATTTGCATATCCAAATGCAGGTTTAAGTTAATGAATCAGAGTTTTTCTACATCTAAAAGGCAAGACTGAAAAATGGGGCATGGAAAACTGCTTGTGCAATTTCAGAGGCCATGTTGAGGAGGCCCCTTTGAAAATTTAATCTACAGGGGGCACCTTCCAAGAAGGCGCTGCACTTGTATGCTTTCTGCTGTTTCCTATTTGTCAACTTTATGATTGTTTGAACTGATATTTTAATCTGAAGGGAGGCTGACAACAATTCTAGGCCTAACTTGTGACCCACCTTTTTTAAAAATAATTTCTCATACCTGTTTGCAAAGTCCATGTAGTTCTTTATATGTGTTTTTTCCAAAACAAATGCTTCAATGATGTTTTTCTAAAAAAAGAAAATAAATAATGCCAGCATCCATACAATAACAAACCGATCTGCATGCATGATAGGGGGGAACACATGGTAAGGAAATCTGATTTCTATTTCAAGCTTCCAAGCAGGGCCGGCTCCAGGCACCAGCACAGCAAGCAGGTGCTTGGGGCGGCCAACGGAAAGGGGTGGCACGTCCGGCTCTTCGGCGGCGGGTCCCTCAGTCCCTCTCGGAGGGAAGGACCTGCCGCCGAAGTGCCGCCAATTGTGGCTTTTTTTTTCTCGCCGCTTGGGGCGGCAAAAACGCTGGAGTCAGCCCTGCTTCCAAGAGGTTATGTTGTTATTAGCAACAATAAATCAAATAATTTTAAAAAATATGAAAAATACTTCAGTAATGTTCTTGTAAACAAAAAATGTATATTTAGCTGTGAGGCTTATACACTCTACCTTTAATAAATTTCAGCTTTTTTTTTGGTAAGCATTCATTTCCCAGACACGCTTTATCTGTGGATAAACTACTAAAACTTCCACTAGTCTTGCATACATGGCATCTCTGCTTTCCCTTGTGAACTTGTAGGCAATACTTTGTTCTTTGAAATTTTGCTCCTGCTCCTCTTTCTAACAGCTCAGTAACTCTCAGGCTGTCGCTTTATAACCAAAGTCTCGATCTGCACTGGCTTGTATCACTAGTATCAGCAGCTGCTGTTAAATCACCTGTCAAATTTGCAAAGTTCTCACTCAATTTACCCTGAATGTCAGGCTTGCACTTTTTTTGTCCATGTTTCTGTTGATGTTGTTTACGCAAGGATTCTGCAGGGACCAATGGACTAGTTTGAGCGTCATGCACAGATGATCCTTTAGTACCAACTGTCTCTCCACTATAAGTGCAGAGCAGAGCAAAATTCAAATGCATGTTGAATTTTTATGTACTGGTTTGCATGATCCATTGATCCATACACAAATCAGACTGCATTACATCATTAATATCTGATTGAAAAGCCAGGCACCAATTTATGATGCAAATTTATTACAAACATGTAGTCAGTGTGTGATATACTCATCAATTTAAAAAACAATTTTACTGCTTTGCATATAGGGAGCATAAAGTGGCTTACATGTGTAGTGTGTCAATGTCTCTGAAAATTTGTTAACAGGTTCAGAGCAGATGATGACATCAAAATCTTGTGATCTGTGACTGTAAAATTTCAGCCAAAAACGATGCAAATTTCACACAATCTTTGCCATTTAATGAAAATGACCTATGAGGAAAGAAACAGGTTTAGTCTAGAGAAGAAATGACTGAGGGGTAATATGATAGTCTTCGTATGTAAAAGGTTATTATAAAGAGGAGGTTGATAAATTGTTCTCCTTATCCACTGAGGAGAGGACAAGAAATAAAGGGCTAAGATTGCAGCACGAGAGATTTAGGTTAGACATTAGGAAAAACTTCCTACCTGTCAGGGTAGTTAAGCACGAGAACAAATTACCCAGGGAAGTTGTGGAATATCCATCATTTGGAGATTTTTAAGAACAAGTTAGACAAACACCTGTCAAGGCTGGTCTAGAGAATACTTAATCCTGCCTCAGTGCAGGGGACTGGACTACATGACCTATTGAGGTCCCTTCCAATCCTACATTTCTGTGAGTCTCTGAATCTACGATTTTAGGACAAAATCATGAGGGAAATCAATGAAATCTCCTAAGAGCCACACTTGCAAGTTTTCTGCCACATCTATACCAGGCTCTTCCAATTTTGGATCAGATTCATAGAGTAAAAATGTTTGCGCTTCTTTGGATTGAAATCCAAACCCTTCCAATCCAATGAAATTCAGCAGTTAAAGATTAAACATCTTGGGTGTGGTTCACATGCACTATTAAGGATGAATGAAATAAATCTTATAAAAAACTTTTAAAATATTACAAAAAAATCATCTACCACAATTTCATTTTAGTAATGCCCTCTCTACAATAAAAGCATTATAGATGTTTAGCATCATGTCCTTCTTCATTTTAAACATATCCTTTCCAGATGCATTGTCACTTATGGTGCCTTTTTAAATACAAAATTAAACACAAAACTGGACAATTTACTAGCTTTACTGTCTTGTACAGTTTGTTTGGGAGAGAGGGTGGTGGTTGTTTTCAAATATCTTTGAGGGTTAATTTGATCTGTAGCTAAGCTTTATTTTTAGTGTTTTAATCCTGCACACTGTTGATGCAGAAACCTCTGTAATAAAATGTGATGCTAAGTAGCATACAGCTGCTACATTTGTGATTCAGTCTGTCACAGACACACCTCACTGCTTACCCTGTGAAATATTAAATTGTTTCCCTCTATCTGCATGAAGAAGATACCATTTGTTGTTGTTTTTATTATTGATTTTTTTCTTTTCTTATTCTTATGGCTCATCAGCATTTATTTTTCTCTTTAAAATCACTTTGCTGCTTTGAGCAATGTTGTCCATTTCTCCATTTGTTTGATAAAAAAAAAGGTTTCTAAACCCTTCTATACATAAATATCATTGAACTTTGATAATATGTTTTTAGGGCATTGTGTCAAACTACCCCAATATTAGTAGTGATGCTTTATGCCGTGATTTTGTACTTTAATAAATAGACCATGATATTGTAAACCAGACTGTTAAACAAAAGGTGGTGCTGGAAAGTTGTGCACTTTGCAACATCACTCCTTTTCCATATACCCTGAGAAGCACCTAAGCTAGTGATTGGGATGCATGCCAGGGGAAGGATGCCACAGGTAGTATTTGCCATCACCTCGTCTCAATAGTTCTACCAAACAATGGCTGCCTTAAATTCTGTCCGACACTCCACAGAAGGCCTACTGTCTGAGACCAATCAGCAGTAGATATCCCTGGGTCCTTCTGCTTATGTCTAGGGCAATTTTTCCAAGCTCTGAGTTTCTTAAGAGGACCACATTGGGAGGCCCAGAGCCTGGGGTTCCATTGGTGTTTCTGGGCCCTAAGTTTTGCCATCAACATGAGATTGTGTTGGTCCTGCAACAAACAAAGTTTCCAAACCTTGGCACTGTCAGATGTTGGCTGTGTAGGAATCTATTATTGGAACAAAAGTGTTCAAAGGGAATATTTTACAAATCTATATCAATACATGTATAATGACCCCTTTTTAGGACATTACTAATATATGGCAAAATGCTGGCTTTTAATTTTTTTTAATAGTTTGAATTCAAGGTATGAATTCAAGTATTGAATTCAAAAATGATTGTTGAGTTATTGCTGAAATTATTATCACAGTATAATCAACTGAATTCAATACTGCAAAACATGGTGTGACTTCACTGTAAAATTTAAATAACTTAGGGCAGGACCTTTGTCTTTTTGGTATGACTCTGCAGGCCCATGAACACTGGTTATATAACTATTTCCTGTAAAATCAGGCTTTTGAAGCAATAGATTGAATTGTTCATTTACATACTATAATCCTATTGGTTAAAAAGTGTATTTTATGGGAAATTGCAACATAATTAGACATGGCTCTTTACAGTCATGCAAAAGACAAAGGCCATGTCCTAAGGAGTTTTCAGTCTAATTAAAAAAAAAAAAAATTAAGGCCCTGAGCCTGCCAAGACTTACTCATCTGCTTAACTTGAAGCAATCCCACTGAAGTCAATAAAACTACAGAATGTGTGTAAAGTTAAGCCTGTAAACAAGTCTTTGCAGGATCTCGGCTTCAGAATATTAGTCACAAAAGTGAGGGCAGGTAAAGTGGAGTGGCAGAGAGGAAAATGATGGAAGGCTGAGAGACAGAGGGGTTTTAAGAAGAAAAGTGGGGGAGTCACCTGGTACATGTGAAGCACAGAGATGATATGATCCAAGAATAGAGATTATGTGAAAAAGTAGCCAAATCAGCATAGAATGAGACAAAGCAATCATTTAGCAGTGTGCAGAGATTTAACAGCCACATAAAAGGACTTTCTGAGGAAGGGTTTTCTTGTTTCTGATGGCGAGCTTTTCATCACATCCATAAACATATATTATTTATACAGTAGATGGCTTCTAAATAATACATTTATCCAAATTGTTCACAAGTGTATTAAGGACAGGTATACTCATGAGGGGCAAAGCCATGAATGACCTACACAATTCCACACATGAACCGGGGTATAATCTAACAGAGTTCTATTTGAAAAATGTTTATATTGCCTTAATTTAAAATAAAATAAAACTTTTACTATGCTCATGAGTTTCAAATAAGGAGAACATTGAAAATTATGTACTCTATATCTTTCTGACCAATCATATCATTTGCTTCTCAATATTGAATACATGATGTCATGATTCTGTATCTAAAAATTATTTATTTCGGCAGCAGAAGCATTTATTTTTAACAGAAAAGTTCCAGTACTTATTTGAACAATAGCCCCATGTAGAGTTTATATATTATACCACCATGAAAGATTATTGGTGGAACATAGTCAAATAACTACTTAGAACCTAGTCTACTGGTCCCTTAGCTAAATATAAGGTAAGAGTGTACAACACATACATGTATTGTACCTTGCTTTCCAAAAGCAAAGATCACAGAGATCATAGACATGTTATTCAGAGAACTTGGCACTGAATCACATATATCCTTTAGAGAGCACACGTTCTTTAGTCAACTCTCAGCTGATGATTTACATGACTTTTATTAAACAAAATTTAGATGTTAGAAGCAATAATTGCCCCAAATATTTCCCTCAGGATAGGAAACATTAATTTTGAAATAATACGTTTACAATATATATCAAACTTAGTTAATTTCTCTCTTGCTACAGTATTAAAACTCTTCGGGGTGCAGGTTAATAGTCTATAAATATACTTCTCAGGTGGTTTAAAGAAGGCATCATAGTCACATATTAATCGATTATTCAAAACTGAAGTTGTCGGATGGTAGCAACACCTGAAACGTGTTCCTATAATGAATCCATTAAGTAGTCTATCCAGACTGCAGATTTTGCTTAATTACCAGTTAAATGGCTTTCCCACAAACCCAGATTAAGGGGCAACACATCACTGTGCTGCCCAAGGAGCAACCCAGGAGGACGAATGTCACTCAGAGACTCATTTCATTGTCTGGTTTGCTTCTGGTGGGGCTCAGCTATGCACTAGCCCTTATCAGAGAAGATTGTATAGTTACAGTCTAGCCCAAGGAGATTACTAACCAGAGCTGGTCAAGAATTTTTTAGGAAATGCTGATTCATCGAAACCAATACTTTCTGTGGGAAAGGACAGGTTTGAGAAAACTTTTGCTGAGGCAGGTTTCTTAGGTCCAGGATGGAATTTCTGGTCAAAACACACAAGAGAGAGTCCCACATCCCAGAAGAGCCAAGAACCTGAGAGTTAGGGCATTCATCAGGTATGTGAGAGACCTGGGTTCAGCTCCTGCTTTGAATCTGATCCGACTGAGCAGGGACTTGAACCCAGCCATCACACATCCTCTCTGAGTACCTTAACCAGCAGGCTATTGTCTATTCTGGGGTGCAGGGCTCTCTCATCACAAAGTTTCAAATTCCTCTCCTGCAAAAGCAAATGGAAGTCCTCGGTGGTTTTAACAAACAAAATTAGTAGCCTAATTTTGCAAAACCATTGCATAAAAGTTATACAAGTGGAACATTAGACATTTTGTTATGTGCATGGTATCTTTCCTGCTAGCTAACTAAGAGAAATCCACAGGTCATTTGACCAAGCAAAATGTTCTGGGTATAAAATAAATGGGCAAACAAAGTGAATTCTCTCCTGTTTTGAATTCTGCCTAATACCGTACTATGTAAACAGAACTTCCAATAGCTAACAAAGTATATGGAGTAGTTGGGCATTTTGCTAAACAAAGAACTATCACCTATAGTATGAGAAAATATCACTGCAGTAATGCAGCCACTGCAAAACCACTTTACGAACTAGAGCAAATTATTGGGTCAGCAGCAAACCATCACACTGAGAAGAGAATATCGGAATCTAAATTACTTTTTAGTATGGTGCCACTTAAATCCCATCCAATTACAGTAATTTAGCAAATGATTCAGACCTTCCTATGGGAAGGGAAAAGACCAAGAGTTATTCTGGAGAGATTAGAAACCCAAAAAGCAAAAGATAGTTTAGGGATTCCAAATATAGAACTAGACTATATTGCAAATGATCTTTCACAGTTGGTGTGACTACATAATAGTGTGTCTGCCTTGCTCCTGGGGTAAGTGTCACCAATCCTTTAAAAAGAGAGTGGAAAATCAAACTGAAAACATGTTAAAACCTGCATATAACAGGGCCCTTTTCTAACCCAGGGCATATCTTCTGTTTTCCCTCCCTAGGAAGGAAAGAAGAGTAGTCTGTCTCTTGTGGCAGGACAATTAATCACTCAATTTTTTTTTTCAGCGGGATGGCTTAAATAGTCCATGTGTTGCTTTGCATCAAAGTTGGATAAACGATGCCCCCTTGTCTCATTTTGGGACAATCACTCCAGTCCTTTTTCCTAGGAGTCACCCCTCATCCTACTGACACCTTTAGCCTCTTACAGCTTCCTCTTAATAAACGCCAGCTGTCAACTCCACCTTTCAGCTTCCAGATGGGGAACCGTTGTCAGTTTTTCTCTGCAAGCATGACTCTTAATATAGTCCCCATTGCCTCTTCTGTGCCTAAGGTGTGGGTTTCTTGGTTCAGCTGAGAACCAAAACACATACACTCACATGCTGACTTATTTCATTCTTGAATACATTCAGAAGTCCTAGAAATTGTATCTTTCCCAACCCAATACTACCTAGTTACATCAAATGAAAAAAGTGCCAGTCTTAAGAATGTTTCAGTAAGAACACATAAACTGATCAATGTTTTACCAGAATTAACCCACTGTTTTTTAATCAGGAATGGGGCTAACATAAAAATTGAGGGCAGGTTCTTTTACTAAAAGCAATGGCAATTGGAAGGGATAGTTTCTCTTGGAGATTTATATTAGGAGGGTTTACCAGCTACTTTACCTCCTAGCAAAATGGCTTTAACTTGAGAAGCAATCAACAACCAAGATTTCATATAATTTCAAGTTATTAGTATTCCTGCTTGCCTGAAGTAACTAAGCCATCTCTGATAGCAATTTTAATATTAAAACGTGCATCCTCCTCTCATCAAATGTACGTGATGTTATATTTTCCTAACATGTCTATTTCAGTCTCTCGGAGACAGATGGGGATGTAAGTTAACTATAAGGCTTGATGACATAAAGAGTGGTCAGATATATTAGACTAAACAACAACAACTGCTAGTGCATCTAAAATGAAGTTAGATCACTTTAAAATCATAAATGTATAGGCCATAAATGTGGCCTAGTGGAGATAGAGATATGATAGAGATAGAGATATGTGCAAGTAGTATGAGAATGAAGGTGTTAATTTGACACACATTATGTGGCAATGTTCTAACATTGGAAATGTTTGCTTAAATGTTCTGTTATAAAAATAATGTGAGATCATAAATTACCAGCTGAGACAGAACTATATATGGTACATGAATTTTTTTCACCCCCTAGGACTACAATTTATTTTTTAAATGGATTGCAGTTGTGCTATCAAGGGCCAAGAGGTAAAGCTTGAGAAGCTGGAAAAGTTGTTGTGCCCTACTGATATGGCAAACATTGCTACAAAAACCATAGATTCCTCATGTGGTAAGAGAAGAATTTCTCTCTGTCTAAATGAGAATACACCTGTAAGTGAGAAATATCTGAGACTATTAAAAAAGTGTGAAGGGGTGCAGTGATGTAGCAATCTATGGCTTTGTTTCTGCCAAGTGTTTGCTTGGTTTTGGTTTTGTCCATATTTTTGATTATTATTGTGTATAGTTTTGTATAACTATTTTAAAATTTAAGAAAAAAACCCTTTTAATTGCAACCACCCCTGAGAATTAGTGGCTTTGAATGTGTGTGGCAAAGATATATTTTCTGAAGGAAGTTACACTGATTTGTAACTCTGTTAGCTGATACTTTCAGAAAAGTAGGTCTGAGGATGGAGGGATTAGATTGAATGTTAGCTCCTCTAAACTTTAAGGAGCAAGGCCATATCCTGATTAAATGGGAGTTAGGTGCCTAAATACCTTTGAGAATCTGGTCCGAACTCTTCAGTGAGTATAGCAACATTCTCCATTATTTCATTTAATTACTCCAATCGAGGGTCAGGCCCTATGTAGTTTCTCCACTGTTGAGGAGAACAGCATGCTCATACACTCATTCATTTTTCTCTAGAGGATTTTTTCCAAGGTCACTCAACTCTCAAATATTAAGCTAAAACTGATTTGTTTAATACCCCTTGGCTTACCCCTTGGAATACTCAGAAATTTTAAAAAGGACAACTGCTATTTTCCAAGCATTCGCATGTCACTGTTAGCAGAGGCTAACAGTTGTACAGAATTGGTACAATAGTGGTACCACTAATGTAATACTTATACAAGTTAATGGTTACTTTGTTATTGGTTCACTTACTGTGTAATACTAAGCCCTTAGAACTTATTGTCTAGATGTTCTTCTGAACCACAATGTGATTTAAATCCTGCAAGACACTTTGAAGTTCTTGAGAAATTATATTCAGAACACTTTTTACTGGATAATTGTGTCTTTCCTTGCATCTAGTTCCATCACAGATTTGTACTTTCAGACTAAAAACAATTAAAATGCTAGTGCATTTACTGGGCATATCAGAAACACCGTGTGAGGCACTGAAAAGGATAGCAAACAAGTCTCACAAATGAACAAATCAGGCATTCATTGAAAATGCTTACAAAATACATGCTGTGGTAAATGTAATGGACCATACTGACTGGACACTTCCATTTCTTATTTATCCTACTCAGATTAGTACAAAATGTAAATTTAAGCACACCGGTGGGCCAAAGAGAGATACTGAGAAGTGTGTGGTTTGTTAAAAACTCATTCAGTTCTTAATCGGAAACAAAGAAACACGAGAGTCATTAAAATACGTTTGAAGTGCAAAATTGAGCTTCCAGATGCCTTTCCTAGAATTTAAAATGTCCTGGTCCTTTCCGCTACCTCAATTGAACGAGTCAGTCATCTTCAAAAAAAAGGATCGCTCACATCCTGACTTCCTTTCCACCCCCAAAATTAAACATTCAGGGGGGAAAAAACAGGAAATGCACTCTGAAAAAAAATGAATATGGGAACTGCAATTTAGTTTAGAAAGGAAGGATGTTCTTGTGGTTAAAGGACTAGACTGGGATGCCACAGTCCTGGGTTTGTTCCTTGTCAGTGCAGAGCTCATTGCAGGATTGGGACCCACATGATAAATTTCAGAGCCATGCAATATATTGCATTTGTCATGTGCCCTTGAGCATTTCATCTGATCCTTTGCTTACTTATCTCTCTCTCCCAGGTCTGTGTCTAAGATTCCAAACATCTATGCATCTTCGAACAGCTGCCATTTGCCAAAAAAAGGATAATAAAAATATTAACCAGCCAAAAGAAATGTTTTCTTTCTTTCTCCCACATGTAGATTGTGGAATTCTCCCACACAATTACCCTGTGTTACCTACCAGACAGATAACCAATAACAGGCATAAGATCCATGTCTTGTGATCCAATAAGGATAAACCAGGAACTGTATATCACCAGTAAAGAACCAGTGGTCCATCTAGTCCAGTATCCTCTCTCCAACAGTTGCCAGTACTATATGCTTCTAAGGAAGAAACCTTGCAGTGAGCAATTATGGAATAACCTGCCCCCAAGGAAAGTTTCCTCCTATTCTTGGAAGCTGGCTTATACCCAAAGGCGTTTTCTAAGTTTTCCAGTATGGAACTCAGCTCTTGCTTCCAGCCCTGGAAAGTCCTCTGATACCAGATTTTAAAGAGTCACATTTTAGATATGTACACAAACTATTTCAAGCATTTTTACAGGTTTCATACCATTACATTTTTTCCCTATTCCTCAGAGTTCTGAACAACTATAAAATGGAAGAATTTGTCTGCATAAATATTACACATATTGTTCAAATAGAAAAAAATACAGTCATAAGCAGGACAGAAACTGTTTGACAATTTCTTACACTGAACTTCCACCAGGGATGCAGTCAGAAAATATATCAAGTAATCTCATTTGATAGCAGTAGCAAGACAACAACAGGATATCCAGTAAGGCAGGCTCCAGAAAATTTGGATTTTAAATATTACTACACATTTGAAGATTTCATTCTACTGAAAAATAAGGAACAGACAGTATCTTATCATTTTGGGCATGTGTGGAGAGGGATGGGGCATTGGGAAGAAGACAGACAACTCTGGAAAGAGCACTGTGAATGATCGGAAGCCATGTTCTATGTCTGGAACAGGAAATTCCCCTTGTTTGTCAATAGACTGGCTCAGTGATCTCATAGTTCCTCCCGACTCTTACTACTGTACAATGATCTACAATCTCTCTCCCTTACATCTTTATTTACCCTTCACTGGTGCCTCCGAACGGATCCCAATGTACAGATATTTTCCAGAACCAGTAACTGTTGGGGACTGCAGTATACTGAATGTGCAGCTCCTCTTACTCTAGCACTGATAAGCTCCAGGCTCCTAGGCCTGATGAGAGGGATGATATTTTGGTAAATGTCTGAATTGGGACTCATGATCCAAGAGATTATTTCCCAGTTCCATCACAGATTTGCTGTGTGACCTTGAGTGCATCACTTAATTGTTCCGTGACTCAGTTTCCCATCTGTACAATGGATGGCTGTGTTTGCATGGATTATAGCGCAGGATAGGGCTTTACACTGTAAATTCTTTGGTATAAGGTATGTCTCTTACTATGTGAATATATAGCACATAACACTATGGGGCCCTAATTCGGGTTGGGGCCACTAGGATCAATTGTAATAATAAATAATGAGGTGGCTTTTGTGAATGTAATCAGTACTACCTTCTCCAGCTTTGTGAGAAATTCATAAATACGTATTTTGGTGCATGTAAATGTAAAAATATTATTTCTGAATTTTCCCATGCTTCAAATCATTTTCAATCACCCAATATTTCTCTCCGAAAATAAAAATATTCAGGAAAATAAATCACACAATATTAATTGGTGGAATGCATGAATTTTCATGGGAAAAAACACCCCCATTTCAAGCAATTTTGTTTACCGTCTGCTGAATGAACAAGCTTAGCCTGAATAATATCATTAACTGCAATTTCTCCTGTTTAGTCCACTTCGCCTAGTCCCAGGATTTAACATCACTGTACCTTAAAGAGATAATGTTTATCAACTCTCACTATCCTTAGCATCTCAAAAACCTAAAATATAACTCTGCTTACACATTTTCTCCCTGAGTGCATTCTCAGTTTTTCCAAGCTTTCTGCATATGTTAACCCTTCGAACCCTTTAATCATTCTTGTTGCCTTCCTTTGAACCTTTTTCCGTCTCTTCCGTTTTCTTCATACAGCCTAAGATTATACATATGCTCAAAATCAGACACAGCTGTCCAAACAGTCTAACAAGCCCCTCATGAAGCTCTAAACTAATTTCCTCTGACTTGTGTTCTATTCACCTCCTCATACAGCTCTGTTCTTTTTGCCTTTTTAAGCTTCATTTATGCATAGTGAGAGTGTATTTACTGGTTCTGTCCACTGTCACACACACATACTTTTTCTGTACTGTGTTTTGCAGAGGGTGCCTATTTAATATACATGCTGGCTATTTTAAACTTCTCGATTCACTGTCTTACGCTTGTTTAGCTCAGATATTGATATCATTTGTCCCCTGATGTTTCGTAATCAAATGCCACTTTTGAATTAAATTTCTGTCGTCACCATAAAGGATGTGATTCAAAGCACATTTAAATCAGTGGAGGTCTTCCCATTGACATCAGTGGACTTTGGATCAGGCCCTATATGCTAGTTCAAAATTATCTAGTTCAGGGATCGGCAACCTTTGGCACGTGGTTTGCCAGGGTGCTTACCCTGGTGAGCCGCGTGCCAAAGATTGCCTATCCCTGATATAGTGTTGTCTTCTTTTGAGTCATTTCTGGGGAGAAGAATGGAACTAATCAAGTGAACTTCTCCAATATGTTTTTTTTTTTATTATGAACTGGGCTCTTGGTACATACAACCACAATGATCTAAACCACTCAATACAATGTAAGCTCAAAGAAAGACAATATTTTCCTCAAGACTTAACTAATTATTGAATTTAAATTTAAGGGGGAGGCAAGGACTGACAATGAACGTAGCATGCAGAGTTGCCACGGATGTGCAAACTACTGGTGGGTTTAACTTTGATCACAATGACTTCAGCAAGCTAAATGGGCCCAATTACTTCATCTGAAGAATGAAAATTCTAGTATTTAAACAGCTATTGTGAAACTTATTAGCAATATTCATTTGAGTAACTTCATTCCAGTAAACAAAGCTTCATTTTAATGATCTATTTAGTTTAGATAGTAGTTAAAAAGAAAGAAAAAGAAGAAAGCATGATGAATGCCAAATAATGCCGGCCATCAGATTGAAAATGCCATATGATAGAAAAACACCTATCAGATCAACCAACCACAGAAATTAGTTATGGAAAAGATCTATTATGTCATTTCGTCCATTCCTCTTGCCAGTGCACAACTGGTTCCTACAGCATAAGCATAAATATAGAGAAGTTCATTTTTTCTGTCATTTGCTCTGAAGATTAATCTGAAGCAATAAGCAGCTAAAATCAGTAACATATGTAATATACGGTAAATAAAATAACAGACCATTTATAAAAATATTTAATTTTAATTTGCCAGCTGGATGCAGGTTTCTAGTACATTTATGAGTGATTGCTGAATATTGTAATTTGTATTTTTAATAAAACTCATCCAGAAATTTAAAAACTCCCTATTTAGCCTTTTTTTGATTAATATACAAATTAAAATGTAGCACTGCTGCCAGCAATGAGCAAGGCAGAACTCTGCCTCTGGCTGGCAGACTCATGGCAGCAAGAGTTGGAGATAAAAGCAGCTGCAGAGAAAGATGAATAGAAAGTAAGGGTTGCAGAAGCAGTAAGGACAAAGAGGTGAAGAAGTTGCAACATGGGTTAATGTGGGGATAGTAGAAGAGTAGAGCTGAAGTGGCAGGAGAGAGAAATTGGTTTGGAAATGTTCACTCTAGCTCCATCCATCACCACCTCTCCTCTGGCAACCTTTCCTCTGAGTTGAAGTGGAATGCTCTGCCCTCCCCATTAAGAGCACATCAACATGTAAATCCCACTCTTGATTGGTGGTAGCTAATGGATCCATTGTTATAGAATCATAGAAATGTAGGACTGGAAGGGACCTCAATAAGTCATCTAGTCCAGTCCCTTATCTCAAAGCAGGACTAAGTAATCACTAGACCATTCCCGACAGGTGTTTCTCTAACTTGTTCTTAAAATCCTCCAATGATGGAGGTTCCACAACCACTCTAGGCAATTTGTTCCAGTGCTTAACTACCCTGAACTTAGGAATTTTTTCCTAACGTCCAACCTAAACCTCCCTTGCTGTAATTTTACACCCATTGATTCTTCTCCTAGTGTCAGAAGTTAAGGAGAACAACTTTTCACCCTCCTCCTTCTAACAACCTTTTATGTACTTGAAAACCATTGTTATGTCCCTCCTCAGTTTTCGATTCTCCAGACTAAACAAACCCAATTTTTTCAATCTTTCCGCATAGATCATATTTTCTAGACCTTTAATCATTTTTGTAGCTGTTCTCTGGACTTTCTCCAATTGGTCCACATCTTTCCTTGAATGTGGCACCCAGAACTGGACACAATACTCCAGTTGAAGCCTTATCAGCACTGAGTAGATTGGAAGAATTATTTCTCATGTCTCTTATTTCTTGCAACACTCCTGTTAATACATCCCAGAATGATATTTGCAGTTTTTGCAACAGTGTTACACAATTGACTCATATTCAGCTTGAGATCCACAATAACCCCCAGCTCACTTTTTGCAGCACTCTGACCTAGGCAGTCGTTTCCCATTTTGTATGTGTGCAATTGATTGTTCCTTCCTAAGTGGAATACTTTGCATTTGTCCTTATTGAATTTCATCCTATTTACTTCAGATCATTTCTCCAGTTTGTCCAGATCATTTTGAATTTTAATCCTATCCTCCCATCTTGGTATAATCTGAAAACATTATATATGTACTCTCTATGCCATTATCTAAATATTGATGAAGATATTGAACAGAACCAGACACATGACTGATCCCCGTGGGACCCCACTGGATGTGCTCTTCTAGCTGGACTGTGAACCACTAATAACTACTCTCTGGGAATGGTTTTCCAACCAGTTATGCACCCACCTTATAGTAGCTCCATCAAAGCTATATTTCCCTAGTTTGTTTATGAGACAGTCATGCGAGATCAGCTATCATCATCAATGCCGTCTTCTAAAAAGCAGTTTAATGCCAATTTTGAAATATACAATTGTCCTTCCAGGGCTCAGAAAACTATCACATGGTTCAAATGACCTAATCAATAACCAAACTGTCTTGAACCAATTCTGTATGCAGAGTAGGGTGGTAGGGCAAGATGACAACAATAGTATCTGATCTCTGTTCATACCCTAGACCCTTCTCAGTCAGACTTCAGACTAAGATATGGTACTGAAACGACACTGGTTAAGTTGCAGGTTTACTCTCTTCTAGCCACAGGCAGATAGCAAGTGTCCATGACAGCACTATTACATCTTTTGGTAGCTTTCAACATTAATGAAAAGGTGCTGTTGGCTTGCCTTTTGGACCTTGCAGTCACATGTAATGACCATCCACATTAAGATGACTCAGCTAATTCCACTCATATACATAATAGAGTATCATGATGGGTAGTTACTTTTCCTTTCTCAGAACTCTGACCAGCGGTGTCTTGCAGGGTTCAGTCCAATCTCAGCTTTTATTCAACATACGTGTTGAGACATTGTAAGACGCTTTGGTCTTGCTTAGTGTTGACAATGACATCTATCTCTATCTCTCTGACATTAAAGTATTACCCAGCTGCCCAGTTATCTAAGAGAAATAAATACCTGGGTTACAATCAACTGGCTTATGCTGGCCTTGGCCAAGGCATATGTGATGCTGTTATGGAGAGGGAGCACTTTGAAATGCTGCACAGAACTCTGACCTCTATTTTGAAATTTTACTTCTGTCAAAGTGGTGGGAAATCTCAGCATCCTACTTAATAACCCAAACAACAGCAGTTTATAGCAATTCTCTATTTTCATTTGTGGCTGGTCAGGAGACTCTGCACTTTCTTTTTTGGATGCAGACCTACAAACAGTAATAGGTGATTTGTCACTTTCAGGCCAGATTATTGCAATGTGTTATATACATGGGGATTGGCTCCAAAAGTCAAACTGGTTCAATATGCAATAATCCACCTCTTCAATCAGAGAGACTGATGAGGGCACATTACACTATTCAATCCTGGAACAACTTCAAGGTTCTGGTTGTAAAATCTTCAACAAGCTAGGGTTTAGCTATCTCTAGGATCATCTCACTGTCCATAACCCACCACAAATGTTGCTCTCAATGGTAACACTATAGTTTAAGGAATCCAGGGTGGAACTCTTGGTATCAGGGTTCAGGGCATTCTTGGTGAAGAAACCCCAACTACAGAATTCCATACCACTACAAATAAGAACATATTTGTATATGTTATCCATATGGTTTAATGAACAAGTTTCCCTTTAATTTAAGATGACTCCAGAATAGGCAGACATACTTTCCTTGGGAGAACACCAGTATGAACAATTCCCATTTAAGAACAAACAGTAGCGGAGGGGAAGTCTATGATACTTTTGGAGAGAAATATTGTTCTCTTAAATTAGACATTAGAAATAGATAAATGTAAATAGATAAGTTCCAAGCAGTGCTTTGATATGAACCAAAGTGCTCCTGTTGATGTGTAACACACACAGAGCTTTGATATTAAAAAGCCTGTGGATAATATGTGTGGCTTATTCCTGGTTGTAAAAACTGAGAAGACAGAAGCAGGAAGTAGCCCAGGGCAGTGGACTTAGACTGTCTGCCAGGAGATTCTCTTTGTTTCACACAGGGCCCTGGAATGGCACTCAGTGGAGAGGGAGAGCTAGGCTCCCCCATCACACCTCTGTAAGGACTGACGCACCTCTGCCAGGGAAGCAAGGGGTCAGATGTCAGACATGCCAGCCACTAGGTCACCCGGTCTTCTGAGCATGCTATTATGCTGATGTATTAGGCTGTGGAGGTTTTGTCCCCAGTAAATGGGTCAATATATCTTTTATTTAATTACCCTTATATAAACAAATATATTTTCACGTATTAAATTAATCTGCAATCCATAATCTTTTTAGTGATCTGAAACCTCCAGAGAACTAGTTACAAGGCTGTTTTTTCCCCATGTTAAAACATCAACTACTTTAATTAAAATTAATAGGGTCTTTCTTGATATGGCCTAAAGTCTACATGCTAATGTTTCCCTTTGGACTCCTTAGTCCTCATACAATTATAGTGAAATGACTTATTTCTAGCAATATTTACAAGGCCTGTCAGAGAAACTTTTAGCATGAAAATCAGAGACAGAAGAATAATCAATTAATGTTTGCTGGGAATGTTCCTTTCCTTTGGCTATAAGCTCAAAGAAGAATACTTATTCTACCATATACTAAATGCTATATTTATAAAATACACAAATTTAGGTAGACAATATTTAATTCTTTAAGTAATTTTGGTTCATTCTACCAGGAAATTTGCAGTGAATGTCAAAACTACCTATCACCAATGTCACCTGCCCTGGGAGGCTAGCTTCCGGCCCCTCCCCCACTGTCCTCCCTCCCCCACAGCCTCAGCTCACTACGCCGCAGGCGCAATGCTCTGGGCAGCGACCTCCTGGGGTAGCACAGCTGCAGAGCCCGACCTGATCCGGTATTCTGTGCTGCACAGTGTGTGGCTGGCTCCAGCCGGGCGGTGCGGCTGTAGTGCCGCCAGCCACCAGTGCTCCAGGCAGCGCAGTAACGGGGCAGGGAGCGGGGAAGGGAGGTTGGATAGAGGGCGGCACTATTCAGGGGGTGGTCAGGAGCTGGGGGTGTGGATAGGGGTGGGGGTGGTCAGAGGGTGGGGAACAGGGGAGTTGAATGGGGGCAGGAGTTCTGGGGGCGGTCAGGGAGAAGGGGTGGTTGGATGTGGCGGGGGTTGGGAGGGCAGTCAGGAAGGAGAGGAGGGGTTGGATGGGGGCAGTCAGGGAGCAGGAGAGTGGATGGAGCAGGGGTTCTGGGGGGGGGCAGTCAGGAAGGAAGAGGGCGTTGGATGGGGAGGCGGGCGGCAGTTAGGGGCGGGGAGTCCGGGGTGGTCAAGGGACAGAGAGCAGGAGGGGTGGATGGGGCAGGGGTTCCAGGGGGGCCATCTGGGGTCGAGAAACAGGGGGGTCGGATAGGGGGCGGGGGCCGGGCCATGCCTGGCTGTTTGGGGAGGCACCGCCTCCCCTAACCAGCCCTCTATACAATTTCTGAAACCCGATGTGGCCCTCAGGCCAAAAAGTTTGCCCACCCCTGAGTAAGATTGTGCCTGAGTTTTCCTTTCAATGAGAGTTTTGTAACCTACTAGCTCTGACTTCCATATTTTTAGTCAAAAGTAATGGAAATAATAAATTTGAAGACTATTTTCTAAAGCGCTTTGGGTTCCTAAGTTATTAGAGTTTTTTAAAAGTGTTCAAATTTTAGGTGGTATCTTCTCTTGGAATTCTTTTGGTGCAAATTGGCAGAATAATTTCGCAGCAGTGAAAATTTATACAGATGAAGAACTTTTTATTCTCTGATTAATAAGACACTGAAAATACATAAAAACAAAATGAACAACAATTAACAAGGTTACTTAACTGAGTGGTTTCAAACCAGTTTGCAGCAATACAGCCAAAATGATAATGTTGCTGAGTATGTCTGTAATAGTCACAGGCCCCTGGCTCCTCACATTTTCTTGACCAGTTTCCTAATCATGGAACCTGGAGCAGACAGAGGACAGCCTGGCTTCAGTTCCATTGAAAAACAAAGGGAAATAGACAACTTTTCTAGATGCACTCTAGTTTCCTCCTGCAAAGTTTTAGGGAAATGGTATTCACTTTAACCAAAGACACTCTGTAGCTTCCTTTGCACTGAGAATAATGGGAAGCAGTGGACATCTTTATTAGGGGTACTCTAACATCCACATTGAAGATTTAGCTTCACTGGGGAAAACTGGATAATTTCTTGCTGAGGTAAATGGTGGTAAAGCAAATTCATTTTCAAACTAAGATTACTGCTTGTCTTTTCATTGCAATCTCTTTATTTGAAATATTTTTAAAAACTCGGAAAATTCAAATACAAAATTACTTACATAAAACTAGTTATGGCTACTAGGGCACACATACACAAAAATCTAAAGTCAAAATTACAAAAAGAAGGAAACAAATACATTTAAGTGACCATGAGTTGACAGGCATACCTCTGATATGTATGCATGGAATGTTGACTTGTTAATATATCAATTCCAGGAAAAAAAGAAGTTGTAATAGTACAATGGTGACTATTTACATATATAATAGTCTATACTGACTTTCTAATGTTGACCACTGTACTATTACAACCTTTTTTTCCCTTTAATTGGTCAACAAATGTAAACAGCATAGGCTAAGAGCAGTTCTCAACAATCTTTTTCTCTACAAATATATATATATATATTGTACATATTCTAAAGTGTCTATTATAAATGCTATACTACTAGGCTAGCATACAACTTAGATTTTTTAATGTAAGCAAGTTATAGGGCAACTGGCAGTGCTTTGTGCTCTCTCTCTCGGCACACACACACACAAACTAGACAGAAAACATAACAATGAACTCTGCCTACACATTTTTTGTCCAATTCCTTGTTGGGATCTCTATTTTACTTACAAATATATAAAGTGAGGGTTAGGGTTAGGGTAGCCCTGAGCAAACTTCCTTAGAGTTTTTACCAAGGACACAAACAACTACTGATTTTTTACTTTAACTTCCTTTGCAACCAAATGGTAAAGCGAGACCACAGGTCTGAGATTAAGAATGAAAAAGTTCCTGCACTTCTTGATAGGTTATTGTTATACAGCATCTGCAAGATAAACCTTGCTTGTGGCTTGGCTGGGAAGTCACTATGTTTTTATGGCCAAGCTGATGAAATAAATGAAAATGTTGAACTTGTGTATTTGGAGTTTGGGAGGGAAAGAGATGTTTTAAATTGTCCTTTGCAAATCACTGAAAATGCAGACATGGAATATGTTATTAAATATGGGCAATAATTCTTGTTTTGTTATTCGCTAGCTTGGAGAAAAAAACCCAGACCATTTAGGGATTGTCTTGTTTTTAGATCCATTCAATACAAATATTAACCCATACTTGAAAAAAATAAATGAAATATGTTTAGATAGTGTTCCATGGCAATATATTATGTAACAAGCTGGAAACAGCCAGTTACAACTATGCAGCTTGAAATGCAGATGAGAACCAGCCCCTGATGTCTTGAGCGGCATTTCTATTTTGAGCAATTTCTTTCTTTCAAATCAACTCAGTCTTATTACTAATGACAGGTAGTGTGTGTGTAGATAACTGAAAGAAACTCAATATCAGAAAGCGATTCATTATATGCCTCAAAAATAATAGGATAGAAAGGATCACAAAGATATGGGGCCAGATTCACTCCTGAGTTACACCTAAATCTAGAGTCACGCAACTGAAGTCACAATGATGCTGTTAGACTTGATTTACACCTGTTTAACAAAGGGCGTTCTAGTCATGTTAATGATTTTTTTAAAATAAAAGGGCTGAGGATGATACATATTTCAGAACTACAAGGATGTAGTTTTATGTACATGTGACCTTGTTTTGTTTGCCTATCTGTATTAGCTTTTCCTTCATTTTTCTCTTACTTTTGTTATTCAAAATTCTTTGTCTTTTTGAACACTGTCCATTGCACACAATTTTCAGAGATATCTTGAGGCTTCTCAATAAGAACTAAGTACATCAAGTGAATCCTTTTTATCAGTTTATAAATGATGATCACGCATTAACACCATTACTATCTTATTTATTTATTTATTTCCAGGACTACCCGTGTCATTTGCTTTGACTGAGGATTAACTTGGTATTTGTTGACATGTCCAGGGGAGAACAATTTAATTGGAACGACTTGATGGAAAGAACAAACATGACCCATGGGCAGCACTTCATATTCCAAAAAAAGACAGAGAGTATAAGACTGTTCCCTCTCTACTAGTGTAAATCAAGAGCAACTCCACTGACATGAGTGGAATTACCCAGAGGTAAAATTGGTGAGAGATCAAAATGCAAGGAGCTTGGAATCACTTTTTTGATTTAAAAGATTTATCTGATGTTTACAGAGTAGAAAGACAGCACACACATGTCTGAATCCTTAAAATCTTTCCTTAGCCCTAGCCATTTTTGCCTGTGACTTTTCCAAAGATCTAGAAAACTCTTAAAAAAACCCATTGCCAACGAAGTAATGTGCTTCACAACCATTTACTTGAAAAGTTGAAGCTTCATCTTACCAACAGTTGTGCTTCACAGCTCTTAAATCTTAATTTGTTTGGGAATTAAAGGTCAAGGGTGAAATCCGGGCTCAATTTAAGTCAGTGGGAGCTTTGCCATTGACTTCAATGGGGCCAAGATTTCACCGCAACAATTTTCAACAGAGATAATACAGAGAAATGAAATGTATTCTTCCTGGAAATAACCCTCATTATTTGTAGTTGTTTACATGTGCATCAAAGTCTTCTTTAGATGGATATTGTGTAAAATTTACAGCGTGCCCAATGTATGATTTTCAAAGCCACTTTTTTTTTCATTGAAAACTATTTCCTCTCCATATTTTCTCATCTTTATATCTCTAGCTATTCCTGCTGTAAAGCTGTTAATAAAAGTATTACAAGATTCAAACATCCATCCAATAGGATTTTTTTTCTATTTTACATATACAAATTGTTCAACAACTGTCTAAAAATATTCACCTTTGGTCACGGATAAACCATGGAAAAGTTTAATCCTGAAAGGTGAAAGATGCAGAAGACTTTGTGGGAATTACACAGAAATAAACTGAAACAGTCATTATAGTGGCTGGTAGCTTGTATCCCAACAGGATATATCACAATGCCTTTTATCAATACCACTGCATCGGATGTGCATCATATTTAAAAATGCACTTAAATCCTCATCTCATTCTTGATATTATAGTACTGGGAATCTCTTGAGTAGAGACTGCCAACTGTGTCACATTGAGTGGTGGCTTTATTATATAGACAAATATCCACTGGGATCTAAACTGAAACTACCAAATTCATTTCAATGGTGACCTACACATTTCTGAACTCAGATTTTTGAGGTCTAGAACACTGACCCCTTTGCACCACCATAGAGTACAGCGGTGTCAAACCCCCTTTGTTTATTTGTAAAACAGCATATGAATGTGTTGTATAGTGCCTAGCACACTGGGGTCCTGATTTCTGGTTGTGGCCCCTAGGAACTATTAAAATCCAAATAATAAAATATACTTTAAAAGAATATTTCACCTACTTCCCTTTCCCCCCTTTTCTACTGTGTTTACTAAGGTAGATGCATCAGGAGTTCTCAACACTAAATATAAACTGGACATTGGTCAAAACTGTATCTTGCAATGTTCTTTCATAAAATACAACAAAATGAAATTGATCTGTTAATAATATATGCCACATACAATAACGTATTAAAATAAATATCTTAATTTTTCAATACAAATCACAGCAGATAAGCAATAACATTTCAGCCTGGTTATTCAGTATTCTATTTAATGTACTTATATGGCCCCCACCATCACAATTTTGGAGTTCCTGTTTATATTTATCCTCACAAATAGGAAAGTGCTATTTTCCAATTGTACAGATGGAGAACTGGAGTACAGAGAAACTAAGTGACTTGCCTAAGGTGAGATTCAAAGCTTGTGGTGGAGCAGGGAATTGAACCCCATTTCTCAGCTAGGGCAGTATCCACTGGACCATCATTCCTCTCTATTCCGAAACCATCTTTATACTGAATCAACTCATACTTCGTTTAATATCTTAAACTGAAACATATGGTATGGGGGAGAAAAGAGGGTTCAAATCATATTCAAAGTAATAATCACAACCTTATTGCAGCAGAATTATCTTAGTATAGTACTGCATTCATTTAAATACTCATTCATATGTATTTATATTGATAACTGTATAGTCTCATGCAGACCATTACAAATATTGACAAGGCTACACGGCCTAATTTTATGAGTAAAATTCCATGCATGTTGTAGTCCTGCCTTGATTTCTAATAATTCATTTTACAGACTAAATCAGAGATTGGCCCAAACCAAAACCAGAGAGCCAAGGTTGGGGGTATATTAAAAGACTGAACACATATCCAGACCCATATTTCCAAATAGTTCCTTCCCTCTTAACAGGCCAATTAAAAAAATCTGGGATTAAGCTCCCCACCCAAATTTTAGGATTTTTGAAATCTGGATCAAATAAAGAGATTATGCATTTAAAACTCACACCGTTTATTTTTAATACATTGGATAATTATTATATGTATTCCTTAACTTGTCTATATCCCAGTCCATAGCTGAATAGCAGATAAGTGTTTTGATGTGTGAACAAGAAATTAAGATCTATGCAGAAAAAATTGCAGGGTTGATGGCCTGAGTGCACCTATTGTAAACTAATTTTTGTGAGTAAAGCTTTTAATTTAGAGCCAGATATATGAGCAAAGTACTTTAAAACTCATATCTGTGTTTAGCAGTGCCCACTGACTTCCAAGTGGTCTAATTTTTTTTTTACTGACATCATAGGAAGAAATTAATTTACAGTGAAAGACTACATTGCTGTAGCAGCTAATACTAAATTTACATGCCTCTATAATTTACTTCACTTACTGCTGTTTCATAATAATATTCATTATAAAAGTCCTCTTCTAATATTGCTTGATTTGACAGGAATGCATTAGCTATGACAAATGCTTTATAATGTACTCAGACAATATTAATATAAGCAGAAACTATGGTAATTGCTGTTAATTAAACACCAAGATTATATATATTTTTAGGGCTGTCGATTAGTCGCAGTTAACTCATGCAATTAACTAAAAAAATTAATAGCGATTAAAAAAATTAAACGCAACTAATCACAGTTAAATAATAGAATACCAACTGAAATTTATTAAATATTTTTGTATGTTTTTCTACATTTTCAAATATATTGATTTATATTACAACACAGAATACAAAGTGCACGATGCTCACTTTATATTATTATTTTATTACAAATATTTGAACTATAAAAATGATAAAGAAAAGAAATAGTATTTTTCAATTCACCTCATACAAGTATTGTAGTGCAATCTCTTTATTGTGAATGTGTAACTTACAAATGTAGATTTTTTTTGTTACATAACTTCACTCAAAAACAAAACAATGTAAAACTTTAGAGCCTACAAGTCCACTCAGTCCTACTTCTTATTCTGCAAATCGCTAAGACAAAAAAAAGTTTGTTTACATTGACGGGAGATACTTCTGCGTGCATCTTATTTACAATTTCACCTGAAAGTGAGAACAGGCATTTGCATGGCACTTTTGTAGCTAGTGTTGCAAGGTATTTACATGCCAGATATACTAAACATTCATAAAAAGAACAGGAGTACTTGTGGCACCTTAGAGACTAACAGATTTATTAGAGCATAAGCTTTTGTGGACTACAGCCCACTTCTTCGGATGCATAGAAGTGGGCTGTAGTCCACGAAAGCTTATGCTCTAATAAATTTGTTAGTCTCTAAGGTGCCACAAGTACTCCTGTTCTTCTTTTTGCGGATACAGACTAACACGGCTGCTACTCTGAAACCTGTCATTAAAAGAGCAACACTCTGATGCGGAAACTACAGAACCCGAACCACCAAAAAAAAAAAGAAAACCAACCTTCTGCTAGTGGCATCTGACTGTCACGGAGTATTGGGGGACTCAGGGCCCTGCACTCCCGGCTTCCTGCGATTCCCCATGACTCTCAGCCAGCCAGTAAAGCAGAAGGTTTATTTAGACAACAGGAATACAGTCCAAGACAGGTCTTGCAGGCACAGACAACAGGACCCCCCTCAGTTAGGTCCATCTTGGGGTCCCAGGGTGCCCCAGCCCCTTTGGGAGGTCAGAGCCCTGTCTGCCTCCCAGCCACATCACCAGCCAGCTCCTGAAACTCTGCCTTCAGCGACCCCTCCCACAGCCTTTGTTCAGTTTCCCGGGCAAAGGTGTCACCTGGCCTCTAACCCCTTCCTGGGTTCTCATGTTACATGCTCAGGTATTCTCCTTCAGTCAGTCTCCCATCCCCCAATGCAGACTATCCTAGCCACACTCCCCTGTCAGCATTCAAAGATCACAGTAAGAACAGTCCCAGTTCGTCACACTGACTCAGCGATGAAAATGAACATATGTCGGTCCACTCTGCTTTGGATCGTTATCGAGCAAAACCCATCATCAGCATGGACACACGTTTTCTGGAATTGCGGTTGAAGCATGAAGGGACATATGAATCTTTAGCACATCTGGCACGTAAATATATTGTGATGCCAGCTACAACAGTGCCATGTGAACGCCTGTTCTCACTTTCAGGTGACATAGTAAACAAGAAGTGGGCAGCATTATCTCCTGCAAATTGTAACCAAACTTGTTTGTCTGAGTGATTGCCTGAAGTAGGACTGAGTGGATTTGTAAGCTCTAAAGTTTTGCATTGTTTTATTTTTGAATGAAGTTATTTTCTGTACATAATCCTACATTTGTAAGTTCAACTTTCATGATAAAGAGATTGCACTATAGTACTTGTATTAGATGAATTGAAAAAAAATTCTATTTATTTTGTTTTTTACTGTGAAAATATTTGTAATCAAAAATAAATATCAAGTGAGCACTGTACACTTTGTATTCTGTGTTGTAATTGAAATCAATATATTTGAAAATGTAGAAAACATCCAAAAATGTTTAAATAAATAGTATTCTATTATTGTTTAAGAATGTGATTAATTACAATTATTTTTTTTAATTGTGCGATTAATCGCGATTAATTTTTTTAATCACTTGACACCCCTACTTTTTTTACTTGATTTCACCCCCAACAACATACATTTTAGAAAAAGTGGACACTGCTCAAATGTGTCTTTAAAATCAGTTTGTACCAATCACATTAGAGAATAAAGACTATTATTAAAGAATAGGAGAGAGAGACATGAACCCTTTCTGGTTATTCTAAAAATATAACTTGCTGATTCTTGTTAGCATGTTCATTTAAATTCTAGTAAAGACATCATAATGAAGTAAAACATTTCTAAATTTTTCTTTAATTTGGATTTCTTAAATCATATTTTATGTTACTAACAAGCAGATTTTTGTCCTTGAGAAGACCACTATTTGGAATTGTTCCTTACAGGTCTGTCTCATCTTATGTGGGGGTTCCATTCCACGGTTAGCGCGTAAAGAGAAAACCATGTATAGCCAAAACCCCATTGAGTTCAATGGCAGGCGAAATCACCCACGCTACAGGTATAGTATTAAAACTGTTGTTTTACTTTGTTTTGTTGTTGTTTTTGTTTTTGTTTTTGCCAACCGCGTAAAGTTGAAATCGCGCATGTTAAATGCACGTAAGTTGCGACAGACCTGCATTGATAAATAATCTAGGATCACAGTGTTTTACTAAGTGTCTGACAGTCTGGACCTAACTCTGTCTTATTAAATGATAGCTTGACCTGTCTGGGAAAACAGGCATTTAAATTCCAGTGCATACAAGGCCAATGATCTTACATGAATTACATTAATGTTTTGCAACATGCTTTAAACAAATGATTAGACCAAATGCTCACTGGGCTATATATGTATCCAACTCATGATACCATGAGAAACCATGGTATAGGGACACTTAAATATGGATTTGTACAATGGACTGACAGTTCTGGGCCAAAATCCCCTTCTTAAAGTTCTCCCTGAAGACTCATTTACATAATCATGTCAATAATAATCCAAATCTTTTGAAGTACTTAAATACATACTTACCATTCAATGGCTCTAAATGTGAATGAGGTACATTATTATGGTCTATTGGGCCACATTAATAAGTCTTTAAAGAACTCCCTACATATTATATACAGTCTATATTTATAAAACTGAAAAACTGTCTATATTTAAAGTCATTATGAAGTGAAGAGCATTGGCATTTCTTTTGAAGCTGGAAAGTGCATCTGGCATCAGTCAGCCATGGTTGATGGGGCAAATAAACAAATTACTTGTAGTCATGAGAATGACAAAAAACAATAAAAGAAATCACATAACTGCAGAGATGATATAATGCTGGGTATCTCTATCAAAACCATTTTCATGGTGTCCCATTTGAGAAATCTACATATTGCACTATAGTTCTCTTGCCATGGTCCATAACCCAGTAGTAGCCGTTACATTTAATAAGAGAGTAAAACACATTCCAAAATGAGACCAAACCTCAAGGAAAAGTGTAGACTTCAAAAATACAGAACTTGTACATGTATCTATGTGTGTGGAAGTGTATTATGGGGGATCAATTTTTCTCTTCCAACACTTCTCATTAGGGTGACCAGATGTCCCGATTTTATAGGGACAGTCCCGATTTTGGGGTCTTTTTCTTATATAGGCTCCTATTACCCCCCACCCCCATCCTGATTTTTCACACATGCTGTCTGGTCACCCTACTTCTCATCCTCCATTTTTTTCATGTAGTACACTGGTGACATAGCTTATTGTGTTGCTCCCTCCCCCCCGCCCCCACTGAAATCTTTCAACTTATTATGACATTCTAAATCATGGCCCTCAGAGGTAACCATCAAACATATAGTGAAATTAAATTAACTTGTGCCACTGCTGCATTACACTTTTCATGCAAAAAGTACACATTTTGGTCATCCTAGGATTTCTCTCATTTAAATAAAAGTTTACAAGTCTAACTGTCTGGCCAGAATTCTACCATAGCACTACATAAATAGAAGTGAGATGATCAGGCAGATGTTTAGTGTTATAAAATAGAAATGAAGCAGAGCTTGAACTAATAGTAGTATACTAAGTTAACCACAGATAAGGACAATAGACTATTGACAATAGTCTATATCCTTTTCTTTGTGCAGTTGATATTAAGGGATATAGAAACTAACTCCAAAAGTACTCTATTTGAATCAAATAGCTTCTTTACTTCAATAAAATATCAAATTTTGTATCTGCCTAGAGTGACTCACCAAAAGTATAGATAATGACTTCAAAAGATAAATACATGTTCTTGAGACTTGTATTAAAAGGAAACAGTAAAAAGGGCTGGGACACATTCTCTGTCAATTCCAAAATATGCAGGTGCATAGTGTCCATTGTTCAGATCATGACATTCTGCCAAAAGAAGAAAAATACACTCCCAAATATGTAGGGCTGGAAATGTGAGCAATATATATCCCTGGTTCTATAATGACAGACATCTTGAATAGATATACATTCTGAGTGTATAAGGAAGTGACAAAGACTAAGGCCTGGTCTACACTAGGCGTTTATGTCGAAGTTAGCGCCGTTACATCGAATTAACCCTGCACCCGTCCACACCGCGAAGGTATTTAGTTCGACATAGAGGTCTCTTTAATTCGACTTCTGTACTCCTCCCCGACGAGGGGAGTAGCGCTAAAATCGACATGGCCATGTCGAATTAGGCTAGGTGTGGATGGAAATCGACGCTAATAGCTCCAGGAGCTATCCCACAGTGCACCACTCTGTTGACGCTCTGGACAGCAGTAAGAGCTCGGATGTTCTGAACTGCCACACAGGAAAAGCCCCGGGAAAATTTGAATTTGAATTCCTTTTCCTGTCTGGCCAGTTTGAATCTCATTTCCTGTCTGGACATCGTGGCGAGCTCAGCAGCACTGGCAACGATGCAGAGCTCTCCAGCACTGATGGCAGTGCAATCTCAGAATAGAAAGAGGGCCCCAGCATGGACTGATCGGGAAGTCTTGGATCTCATCGCTGTGTGGGGCGATGAGTCCATGCTTTCCGAGCTGCGATCCAAAAGACGGAATGCAAAGATCTATGAGAAGATCTCTAAAGACATGGCAGAGAGAGGATACAGCCGGGATGTAACGCAGTGCCGCGTGAAAATCAAGGAGCTGAGGCAAGGCTACCAGAAGACCAAAGAGGCAAACGGACGCTCCGGATCCCATCCCCAGACATCCCGTTTCTACGAGGCACTGCATTCCATCCTCGGTGCGGCCGCCACCACTACCCCACCACTGACTGTGGACTCTGAGGATGGGATAGTGTCCACGGCCGGATCCTCGGACATGTTAGCGGACGGGGAAGATGAGGAAGGAGATGAGGAGGACGAGGCAATCGACAGCGCTCACAACGCTGATTTCCCCGACAGCCAGGATCTCTTCATCACCCTTACAGAGATCCCCTACCAACCCTCCCCAGCCGTTACCCCGGACACAGAATCTGGTGAAGGATCATCCAGTAAGTGTTGTAAACATCTAAACATTTATTTGTAACAGAACATGATTATTAACAATGTAAAAAATGGGTTTCTCATGATTAGTTTGAATAACTTAACGGTTCAGTCATGGGCAGTGCAAGTATTTCAAAAAAATCTAGCAATGTCCGGTTTTGCATGATTGTCCTGCCCAAGCCGCTCTACTGTTTAGTCCCTGCTACTGCAGCTACAGTAAGATGCGGTCTATATGTCCGGGGATGGAGCAGAAATCCTCCTGGGACATCTCAAGGAAGCTCTCCTGCAGGTAATTTGAAATCCGCTGCATTAGGTTCTTGGGGAGAGCGGCCTTATTGGGTCCTCCGTAGTAGGACACGTTGCCGCGCCACGAGACTAGCAAGTACTCCGGAATCATTGCTTGGCACAGCATGGCGGCATACGGCCCTGGTCTTTGAAGGCTTTCCCGGAGCATTCTCTGTCTGTCGCTCTCCGAGATCCTCATGAGGGTGATGTCGCTCATGAAGACCTGCTTTGAATGAGGTAGGGGAATGTTAGTGTTGGCTGGTTTGCAGCCACGCGGTGGAGGCGGGAAAGGGTCAGCCGAAAGGGATCGTTCCCGGGGACAGCCGCGAGGGTGTGGGACAGGAGCAAACTTCCTGCTTGCCGGATTGCTGGCAGCAGGGACCGACATTGATTTCAATGTGAAATGAGGCCATTGCTAATATTAAAGTTTTAAGCTGCCACGAATCTACGGCTTACCATGTCTGCCTGCAACAGAAATTCCGTTGTCCTGACAGGGTTCTCAAAAGTGCTCTGCAAAACCCCAGACACTGAATGCGAAGGCCGAGAATTCGACCTTGTGCTGAGTGCGCATGTGATAGGTGCTGTGCATGGTCCTGTTCACAGAGAAAGACTATGTTCTTTGTTCACAACTACATTTATCTTTCTGAGGAATTCACTCCCTTTTTCCCATTCCCACAGCCCCATCTGCGACTGTCTCACAACCTAGCCTGTCATCACACTCCCAGAGGCTAGGGAGGATTAGGCATAAGAAGAAGAGGACACGGGAGGACATGTTCTCCGAGCTTATAGCCTGCTCCAGAGCCCAGGCAGCACAGCAGACCCAGTGGCGGGAGAACTTGTCCCAAATGCACCAAGCCAACATGGATCGGGAGGAGAGGTGGCGTCAGGAAGACCAGCAGGCGACTCAAACCCTGCTTGGACTACTGAGGGAGCAAACGGACAAGCTCCGGCGCCTTGTGGATGTTCTGCAGGAACGGAGGCAGGAGGACAGAGCCCCGCTGCAGTCCATCTCTAACCGCCCTCCCCCGCCACCAAGTCCCATACTCCCTTCACCCAAAGTGCACAGAAGGAGAGGCGGCAGAGTCCCTGCTAACTCTCACTGCACCCCTGCAGAGAGCTCGAGCAGCAGAAGGCTCTCAGTCCCCAAAGTTTGACAAGTTCTTTCCTTCCCGCCTGACACAAGCCCCCGTCCAAGTTTCACTTCCCAGTCCCCTGTGTAGTTGTTAATAAAAAATATGTTTCTGTTAACTACTGTTTCCATCATGTTCTTTTGGAGGAGGGGGGGAAAGGGGGTTGGTAATTGGACAGGACAGTCACCTTTGGCAGGGTACATAGTCGGGGGCAGGCACAGCAGCAGGGCACATACATAGTGCAGTGATGCAGTGACTACTTACCCTGGTTAGTCTGGGAGGTTCTTTTCATGTTATGTGGTGGGAGGTGGGTTGCTCTGTGACTTTGTGGCACGGGAGGGCAGTTAGAGATCTGAAGCGGCGGTCCTTAGGCAGGATCACAGAGCCACACAGCAGGGGATCTGTAAGCGTCCCCCCCCGCCACAAAGTCACATAGAACCCCCATACACACAGTCCCTATCAGGAGGGGTGACAGGCTCCGTTGAAAGAACCATCCCACCGCAGCGGAGCCTGTCAGTCCTTCAGTTTAGAAGCTGCATTCGCGCGACTACACTACACCCGCTCCGCACCACAGTCTGCGTCCCAGTTTTAAAAAATTCCCGCGAAAACAGTATTAAAGAAAACGGTGTGCTTTAACAAAGTAGAACTATTTTTATTTTGAAACGTGTGTTGGAAGTGGGGTGAAGGCTTCTCTGTACACAAAATTAGAAAGTCACAGGTTACCCTGCTCACTCAGGAACTTTGCTTTCAAAGCCTCCCGGATGCACAGCGCTTCCCGCTGGTCTCTTCTAATCGCCCGGCTGTCTGGCTGTGAGTAATCAGCAGCCAGGCTAATTTCCTCAACCTCCCACCCCGCCATAAAGGTCTCCCCCTTGCTCTCACAGAGATTGTGGAGCACACAGCAAGCTGCTATAACAATGGGGATATTGGTTTCGCTGAGATCACAGCGAGTCATCAAGCTTCTCCATCTCCCCTTGAGACGTCCAAAAGCACACTCCACCACCATTCTGCACTTGCTCAGCCGGTAGTTGAAGAGTTCTTTTTCAGTGTCCAGGGCACCTGTATAGGGCTTCATGAGCCAGGGCATTAGCGGGTAGGCTGGGTCCCCGAGGATGACTATAGGCATCTGCACATCCCCAACAGTTATTTTGTGGTCCGGGAAGTAAATACCTTGCTGCAGCCGTCTAAACAGACCAGAGTTCCTGAAAACACGAGCGTCATGAACCTTGCCCGGCCATCCCACGTAGATGTTGGTAAAACGTCCCCTGTGGTCCACCAGTGCTTGCAGCACCATGGAAAAGTAGCCCTTTCTGTTAATGTACTGGCTGGCCTGGTGGTCCGGTGCCAGGATAGGGATGTGAGTTCCATCTATGGCCCCACCGCAGTTTGGGAATCCCATCGCTGCGAAGCCATCTATGATCGCCTCCACGTTTCCCAGGGTCACTACCTTTGGCAGCAGTACATCAACGATTGCCTTGGCTACTTGCATCACAACAACCCCCACGGTAGATTTGCCCACCCCAAACTGGCTCGCGACTGACCGGTAGCTGTCAGGCGTTGCAAGCTTCCAGAGGGCTATGGCCACTCGCTTATGGACAGTCAGGGCTGGTCGCATCCGGGTGTCATTGCGCTTCAGGGCAGGGGACAGCAACTCACAAAGTTCAAGGAAAGTTCCCTTCCGCATGCGGAAGTTTCGCAGCCACTGTGATTCATCCCAGACCTGCAGCACTATGCGGTCCCACCACTCAGTGCTTGTTTCCCGTGCCCAGAATCGCCGTTCCACGGCATCAACATGACCCATTGCCACCGTGATGTCCTCGGCGCTGGGTCCCCTGCTTTCTGAGAGGTCTGTGCTACTCTCACACTTCAGGCCATCACCGCGTTGACGTAGCCTCCTCGCCTGACTTTTCTGCATCTGCCTCAGGGCAACCTGTATGATAAGCTGCGAGGCGTTGAGAGCGGCCACAACTGCAGCGATGGTTGCAGCGGGCTCCATGCTCACAGTGCTGTGGCGTCCGCGCTGTCAATGACTTGAAAAGTGCGCGAAATGATTTCCCGCCGGCGCTTTCAGGGAGGGAGGGAGGGCGGGAGTGATGGACGGATGACGACAGTTACCCAAAAGCACCCTGGCCCCTTTTTTTTTTTACCCAGAAGGCATTTGCGGCTCCACCCAGAATTCCAATGGGCGGCGGGGACTCCGGGAACTATGGGATAGCTGCCCTCAGTGCACCGCTTCCAATGTCGACGCTTTCCCCGTTAGTGTGGACTCACAAAGTCGAATTACTGTCCTTAGTGTGGACACACACGTTCGACTTTGCAATATCGATTCCAAATATTCGATTTAAGTAAAATCGAACTACTCTCGTAGTGTAGACAAGGCCTAAATTTAGACTAGCACAGATCCATGCCAGATGACAGCAAATGTTGTGACTTGAGCAGGATGGATTAGATTAGTACCTACAACTCTTGGGTTCTTTTGGTACTGTTTGTGGGATTTTCAGAGCATGCATATCTCAGTTGGGCATTGGCCTCTGCAAGCTCTCAGGGAAGTGAAGTTTGGAATTTTTTTTTATTTTAAGTCTCTTTAAAGAACTAGAACAATTATTACCTGAAGGAAAGACACAGAATTGGATTTCCAGCCCCGAAGGACACTATTGTTGTTAGTGCCAGACTAAGATACTGATGTAAAACATGAGTATTTACAGCATTTACATTTAATAAGATGATGGGAGAAGATTAGTTAAAAGCTGAGAAACTCCACCAATTTCCTTCCATCATTTAAAATTAACTAAGATATGATAAAATGTCACAAAATAAGATGAGGGAAAACTGGGGAAAAGACAAGGAGACAGGGATAAAGCCATGAGGTATTAGGATGGATAGGTTTCACAACTAGGAGAGAGGAGGAAGGAGCAGATAGAAACCTTGAGCTCTCCCTGGTTTGGAATTAAGCAGACCCTTTAGTATCCTAAAGTGCTTGCCATTAAAAATGTAACATTTGCTAACAGTTGCCACCATAATCAGCCTTTAGGAGCCATACAGCCTGTAATTGTGGCCTCCCTTAAACTGGGGAAACCAGGAACATAATAGAGAATCTCAGTTTTAATTTTAAGAATAAAGTTGGTTTAGAACCTTTTCCTTTGTGAACCAATGGCTAGAGTTGAACTTGACACCACTTCTGCAGGAAGAAGCTGGAGTGCTGTTACTTTAACATTTCTCTATACAGTACACTCTGTTTAAGTAAAAGAAGACAGTTAAGTAAGTTTTGGTCGATTCCCAAAGGATCATCTTGCTAACTTTCCTCCAAATCCTTAGGTCAGTCTTGTGTGTGTTGGTATGATAAGTAATGGATTATAATGAGTGGAATGGAGTGAAATGTGTGACAAAAAATTCATTTGCAAGATCAGCCATAAAATGTTGAGGGCTGCTCTGATTAGCATTCAGTGACTGTCTGAGATATTGTTATTTCCCTGTATTTAAAATCAGGAAATAACTGTTGGTGAATGTTGATTTATTAATGGCAACCCCTGCTAGTGAACTGGATAGGGTGGAGGAAGTGAGTAATCTATTTATGGAACTTTCAAATGGATCTGCTTAGGCTATGCTAGAAACTTCACTTCCAGCCATTAAACCAGTGGAGTAGAAAATAGACACATTTGGACGAGAAATAGTAAAAAGCTGGATATAGCAAAGAAATGGATTAAAACTGTATAGCAGATGTCTCAGGACTCCCATGATATGGTAGATGAACTAAAACAGCTCTTTCAGGGGCTCTAATGTAAGAGAAAATCTTTTTGCATGCAGAAATGGAAACTTGGAAAATGTGGTCAAAAAGTACAACTGATAGGAATGTTGCTCTCCCCTTGGTATTGAGAGGAAACAAGTAGAGGGGAGCTAAAAATGATGTTATTATCTTCATTTCCATTAACATAGATCCCGTGGATCAGATTAGGAGATACTTCTGAATCCCTTCAAATGCTTCTTTTCCAGTTGTTCAAGTAAGGGATGGGGAAAAAACAAAATAAACTAAATTCTGATAGAAAGATGTGAGTGGATAAGAATGCTTGTAAATGTAGACCTTGGAGAATAAGAACATAAATTTTAATTGTCTTATTATGTCTAAGTCTGCCCAAGACAGAAAGAAAATATTAAAATTAAGCTTCCAGTCAATCTTGTTAAAATTCTCCAATCTCAATTTTATGACACGGTTAAGAATACAGAGATTATTCTTGATACAAGATGCATACACCTCTGTGACTGGAAGTTCTTACATTACCAAGAACAAATCTATATCAGCAATTAAATTTGTTGGTGTTTGATTCGTTTGTTATTTATTGAACACTCAACACACATCCAGTGCTGTATAAAACACAGAGGGATAAATAGTTATTGACCAAGCAAGATACAATTGAAGGGCCCGATCTTTAGCTTTGAGCATGTGAGTAGTTTCACGGAAGTCAATGGGACTAGTTATTTGCTTGAAGTTAAGCATAAGCATAAATTTTTACCACAATAGGACCTAAATTACAGCACAGTTCAAATGCACAATATATATACCGGATGAAAAGGTAAAGTCTTCAAGCATGGCAGATGCCTGTGTTTTTTTGGGTGGGGGGCCAAGATGGGAGTCATGAACATATATTTCTTCAGTGGATTATATATTCATAGATTCAGATTTTTAAGGCCAAAAGGCACCAGTCTGACCATCTGAATAACATTGGACATAGGACTACCCTGAATTAGTTCTTGCTTGGTAAATTGTTCCAATGGTTAATCACCCTTACTTAAACATTTGCACCTTATTTCCAATCTGAATTTGTCTATCATATTTCAGCCACTGGATCTTGTTATACCTTCGTCTGCTAGATTAAAGGGCCCTCTATTATCAATTTCAGTTTCTCAGATAGGTTCTTATAGACTGTAATCAAGTCACCCCTTAACCTTCTCTTTAATAAACTAAACAGATTGATCTCTTAAGTCTATTCACTATAAAGCAGGTTTTCCAATTCTTTAATCATTCTTCTGGCTCTTCTCTGAATCCTCTTCAATTTATCAACATTCTCCTTGAAATGTGGAAATCAGAACTGGACAGTGTCAAACACAGAGGTAATAAAAGTTCTCTACTCCTACTCAATATTCCCGTTTTTATATCCAAGGATCACATTAGTCCTTTTGGCTGCAGTGCTTCACTGGGAACTCACATTCAGCTGATTATCCACCACAACGCCCAAGTCAGAGTCAGCACTTCCCAGGATAGATCCTGCCATCCTGTATTCTTTGTTCCTAAATGTATGGCTTTACTTTTGGCAATACTGATATACATATTGTTTGCTTGTGCCCAGCTAACTTATATATTACTCTATATCAGTGACCTGTGATTTTCATTATTTACCACTCCCCCAATTCTTGTATCAGCTGCAAACTTTGCAGTAATGATTTTGTTTTCCTTCATGTCATATTGAATAAAATGTTAAATAGCATAGTACCAACAACCAGTTCCTGCTAGAAATGCACCCTACGATGATTTAGATCATTCTAATTTTTTAATCAAAATGCCATGCAGTACCAACTCAAATGTCTTACAGAAGTCTAAGTATACCAACACTGTTACCTTTATAAACCAATCTCAGAAAATATAAAATTAGTTTGACAAGATCTATTTTCTGTAAACACATGTTGATTGGCATTAATTATTCTACCCTCCTTTTATTCTTTACTAATCAAACCTCTTATCAGCTCTTCCACAATTTTGCTTGGGATCAATTGTCACGCTGACAGGCCTGTAATAACTTGATCATTTTGTTTATCTTTTTTAAATACTGGCACTATATTAACTTTCTTCCAGTCCTCTGGAACTTTCCCAGTGTTCCAACATTTATGAAAGAGCAACATTAACAGCCAAAAGAGCTCCTTGGACAGCTCTTTTAAAACTCTTGGATTCAACTTATCCAGACCCCCTGATTGAAAAATTTTAGTAGCCACTATAGCAGCTGGTTAGCATCCTCCTTAGTTACTGCTGGACTGGAAATATTTCATCATCATCATACGATATGAATACATCCTCCTTTATTGAATACTTGTCTTTTCTGCATCATTATTGACAATTCCGCCTTTTCTAGACAGTAGTGGAATACCATTATAAGTCTTAAAAACTCCTTCTTACTATCCTTAACTCTACCACCCATGCATTTCTTCTTCTGAACTCTTGCTTCCTTTATCAATTTTCTACAGTTTCTAGACATTAGTTCACTTTAATTGCAATCAACTTCCTGTAGTACTAATATAAAATACTGAATAAGTATTTTTAGAAGAGTGTTTTTGCCAGTTGAGGATAGCATGCCTCCAGCACACTCCTCTTCACTCTCTAAACTAGGGGCTACAGGAGTGTGGCATAGGAGTTGTCTATACCCGTTCTAAACCTGCTGTGGAGATGTGGACTCTTTGCATTACTAGCGGCTACCCTCTCTCCCATATGTGATACAAAGTAAAAAACACAAAACACCTCCAGGAAGCACAAACAAATAATCATTGTTATTTTCCTGCATTACCAACTGTCTCACTTGAAAGCTTGAAGATACTGAAGTGCTTGAAGGAAGATCTGTTTCCTCAGTTGTACTTGTATGGAAAGCACTGATATAGTTTTCCAGACACTCAAGAAATCAACAACCATTTGCAAGTATAGGGTTGTGGGATTGGTTCCAATTCCATAGCAAATTAGTCCATAAACTCAGAAAATAAACAAGCAGATTACTATAATAAATCTCTTATCCTAAGAGTTTATAATGAAAAGGTGACAGAGTATGGGGGAAGTATTGCAATGCTACAATCTCTTGTAAGAGCCCCATGGCTACAATGCCTTTGACCCCTGCCTCTGTAACTAGCTTCAGGACTGCTCAAACAACAACAAAGCAATACACAATCTGGAAGGAACCACTGGCAGACATAGTGTATCCGGTATTCATGTATCCGGTATTCAGTTTATATAGCAAAGCTGATGAGTGTAAAGATATCGCCTGACAAACTAGACATTATTCCAAGCGTTCTAGCAACAAACAAGCTGACAATTGAAATGCTATGAAAGGCTCTATTAAATGTTTTAGTATAAAATGCTTTTCCATTCATATGTCCAATACTAACAAAAGCATTTTTCTTTCTTTCTGTCTGGGTAGGATGATCCAGATTTTGTGACTGACAGAAGTTTGTATCTGCAGGAGTATTCGAGCATAAAATTGGTGTCCACGCAATCCCAATCAAAAGCAGCTGGTCCCCAGAAAGCACATGGTGTTCATATGATGAAGGTCTTAGTTGCAACATATATAGATGCAATAAAAAAAAGGATTTTATTGCACATTCATGATCAATTGATGTACATATAAATTATTGTAATTTTATGTTACCATTTGACTACACTGAAAAAGAAAGAAAAGTACTTCTACACACAATCAAAAGAGAATCTATTGTTTCTCAAATTACCATTAAGCTCAAATGCAAAAATGGCACTACCATCTGCGGAATGCTGATAACATTTTGTGCTGCAATTAATTATGGATGGCTTAAAGTATGGAAAAGTCAAAGCATAGGTGATTTAAAGTCAAGGATGTTGGGGCTTGATCAAATATGGCTAATTTGGGTCATTATACTGAATTTTCCAAGAATGTAATCAAGAAGCTATATAATTGTTCATCCATAATCTGTAATTCTCTGGCAAGTAATGATAGCATCTATGAAACAATGTGCCACTTGCTCTGTTGGTGCAAGGCTATATCTAAAGCTTTTACTTTGAAAATAACATTTAAAAAGGCAGCCACCTAATGTGGGATTTTCAAAGCTGCCTAGGGGGTTGAGATGCCCAATCCTATTAAAATTAATGAGAATTGGGCATCCAGATCCCCTAGCTCGATCTAAATCTCTGACCCTTAATGTATAAATTACCAAGCAATTATACAGAAAGACTCACATCTTATTCCAAGCATACAACTCTGGTTTCCCCTATCCAAAATATGTGAACCAATGAGGTCATATGAACTAGAAATGCCTAAAAGATTCAGACTTTAAAATCAACAGTGGTATAATGATCTGTACCAACATATGGACTTGTGAAGGAAGAGAAATATGTAGCAGTGATCTCTACAAGCCTGGACACAGCATGCAGTCCATTAATGCTGATCTGCCTTAAATGACTGAAATAGTACTTAGACATTATATGTTAAAATCACAGCATGCTTCATGATACAACAAAGTATGATGAAACAAAGTATTGTTAATTTATATAACCATGTACTGCACTGTACTGTCTTTTGGGAATTAGAATATTAAAGAATTTTATCTATTTGTAGGTGTATTCACAGTCTATAATATTTTGGCAAATTTTATACTTGAATTGTACAATAAACTGCTCTGAATCCAATAGTAGATTTCAGTTAGTATAAAATACTATTATGAATTTGAGATATATTAAACATTTATATCATCATTACAAGTATTAGGACTGCTATAAATTCAATTTATGTTCTTTAGTTAAGAGAAAGATTACATAAAAAGCTGCTATGCTGCTAAAATGCTAAAGTAGAGGAGTTGTCTATAACTACTTGTAAGACATCATGAAAAAATTAATATGCTTTCTTCTGGGTTTCTTATGAGAGGAAAATTTAGTATGGTTGATCTTTGAACAATAGATTATATACTCTAATGTACACAAATGAATGGTTGCTGAAAAGTCCAATGTTAATTATACCAATGTCACTAAGAACAGAAATCCAATGATTCAAAATTTGAGGACTCTTTCATAAACTATCAATCCTATCCACTATTGATATAAGTGGGAAACAGATGCTTGTAGTAAAAATGAAGTCACAGAGAAATGAGAGGGAGATCAAATGAGAGCAGCAAGAAGAAATTGGCTGTCCTTTTCTAATGGGAGCCCTTTTCCAGGCCAGGTCCTGGAGATGAATCACAAATGCAGCTCTGCATATATCTGGAATACACATGGATTTGACTATTTTCAGCCATAATATAAATGTATTAGACAAGGAGAGCTCACTCAGGGAATTTGAAAAAGGAGTAGTCAATCAGCATTATAAACATACCAGGGCAAGCAACACAATGTCTATATTTCATTTCCTGAAATTTTCAAATGAATTCACTGTGATAGTGGTTGCACAACTTGTGACACGTTCTCAGGGCTCCCAAAACTATGGGTGACGTGATTACCTCTCTGCCTTAGGAAAAGAACACCTGTACATATATCTCACAATGCTTACGGTGATCAGTATGATACAAACTCTCATTTGATACTTTATACAACATTCTTCACCAATGAATACTATGACAACAATGTGTTAAGTGTAGTAAGTACATCAGGCCTGATCGACTTCTTGTTTCACGTCAATAAAACCTTTTGCCAGCTGGCATTGAGGGGTCCTTAGCGTTATACACCTATTATATTCGCTGTCCATTAACTTCCGTCTGACTAAGTTTCTCTCACACAAACAGTTGTGGATGGTGAATTTTAAGTTTGCATACTTTGCAAGCTTGCAATTCAAACTAGAAAGAGGATTCTGCAATTCACACAGACGAAGACTTGACTGCAGACTTTACAGGTAGAACTCTACACTACTAATTAGTTTGTGTGACTGTGATGAGAAAGAGTTGAAATTTATAGTCTGCAACTAGTCAATACATTCTTACTTGGAATGACGTTTTGGCCAACGCGTATATGTCTTAGAATGGAGAGGATTTACAATTTTTCAGCAATTCCTTAATCCTGTGCATCTCTTGCCAACTTCTCCTAAACTGTTTCCTCTCCCTCAGAAATTCATAGGCCATCTATTCTTATTAGAAAGGTTATGTTTATCCAGTAAGAAACAGTACCAGCAGATTTATGACCAATCATAGCTAACCAACATAGCTCAAATTTTAATATTCCAGCATCAAATACTGAAAGACGGTCCACGGTTGAGTAAAAATACTCAAATTTGTCAAGGAAATTTGAACAACAAATCTGAGGAAACTGCAGTTTTGGTCACAGACATTTTGTGAGCCGAAAAAGATTTACTCAGCAAATAAATTATGAATTGTTTGTTCAGCTTGAATTGTTACTTAATCATTGTCACTCTCTCCATCACATACTATATAAATCAGAGGGACAACTGGGTAATTTGAGAAGTTAACTAGTTTTACTTCTAGAAAAATGATTTATTGCACTGGATGCAAGGTTACCCATTGCAACAGCGCCACCGGACATACTGGGTGTTGAGAACTCAGTTTCTCAGCCCTCTACACCAAATTCAGCCTTAGTGTAATTGGATGAAATTACAATGAAGTCAGTGGAGCTGTACCTGCTTACATCAGATCTGAATTCAGTTTCTAATTTCTAAGACCTTTCAGCATGGAAAATATCTTCCAGGCTAGGTGTGCAGATTGCCTGGATAGGTCTGACCCACAGGGAAATGATTAGAAAAGATCAAGCTATCCAAAGACAATGGAGCCTAAATATGGCACAAGGAGAAAACCAGGTAAAGCCAGAATCTACAGTTTCACGTTTTCTTGTATTTCAGCAGAAAGATGCAAAGAAGCAATTTGAAAGTGCAGGCAAAAGACACTTAGCAGTTTGATCAATCAGATTCTCACCAATAATGTTTCTTACTGTAATGCAATATGAATCACATGTCTGTGTGATGGCAATAGTGTATGTTCCAAGGCTTCTTTTCATAATTGAAAACCAGTGCAAATCCGAATCTCAATAAACCCATGGAATTTTCACAAAGGAATATGCTAGGAGAGTGCTGGGTAAATCTTTTAGGCACAATATATAAAAATGAAACAGATAGTTGCTGGAATACAGCTGTTGTGGCATTTCTGTCATCTCGTCTCTACTTTTTGACATCTCCTCTTCCTGTTATCACTCTCTCTTCCTCTAAGTTTTCCCCCAGTCACCTCCTCTTTCCAAGTTCCTCATATTCCCCTTACTCTTTCAGCCTACCTCCTTGTCTCCCATCCAATACATCAGCACTTCGTTGCACCAGATGCTGAACGGGCTCACCTATGTCACCTGGATTCCATTTAAGAATTGTGCACGCTGGATTGAAATTGGGTGCCATTTCAGGCCCAACTGCCATCTGTTCATCATAAATGTCCTGTTATTTGAGGATTTTCTCAGTTTTCCAATAAATCCATTTATTAAAGGCTTATACAAGTCTGCTAATAATTGACAGATTCATTCAGCAAAAAATTGTAGCTTCCTTTAACCCTTCATATGATGTATAATCCCAACTTCCCTAAACTTTCTCACCCATAGTGTCAGCGTTTTGCTTCAGATTCTCACATATTATTTTTTCTAATGTTTTCCCATCAGCACCCTAAAGCTTAAAAGAATGTGTATCAACCTGTTCCCCTATATACGTGAGAAGATAATGTATTATGCCGCACCTCTGTGAGCAGCAAAGCATCTTCAGATCATATCTATTGTGCTAGAAAAAAAAGGATATATATACACACACACACAGACACACACCATGGCTTATAGAATACTTTTTCTGTTCTCCTAAATAAACTTTTGTTCTGCTTTTAGAGAAGTGTTCGGAATATTGTACTTTAATGGGAATTTTGAGGATCTGGGCCTAAGTCCCAAGGCATTTAGGCATTGAGATTCAATTGAAATCAATGGAAGATGGGTACTTAAATACCCCTGAGGATCTGGGCCTAACTGTATAACATCCAGAAACAACATAGAAACTGCTGATCTCTGTGCGTGGAAGCTCTGTCAATGACTGTCACATTTTCAATGGCCTATTTCGCTGTATTGATATCAGATGCTGGACACAACCACGAGTTATGTGTGGCCTGCAATGTATGGAGACAGAGGAAGATGAAGCAACACTCAAATTCTCTGATGGGTAGAACAAAGAATCTGACCCTATGCCTTCAGGACTTGATTTATATGAGCATATTTATGTGGATCTATGTCTATATGTGTGGAAAATATGCATTTTTGTCACCTCTCAACCATTCCACAGATTCAGCAGAGGGAAGGAATCTTAAGTGCTGGTTTCCGTATCAGTGTAAATTTAGTATCACCGAAGTTCCAATACGTTGAAAGCAGGGATATTTTCCTTTCAAATTGTTGTGATTGTCAGTACATCCAAAGAATCTCAGTCATTTAGAGCAACTAGCTGAAGCCTCCCATTGATTTTAAAAGTTTTTCAGATAGGTTAAGATATTAGTGACCTTCACAAAATGAGCAAAATGTCCCCAGATCTTGCTTTCCACCCTTAGTATGCAGTGCCATCATTTGTCCAAGATTTTAAGCTGTGCGCCTTGTATGGTAAGATGCATAGTCACCATTATTTATTGCACTAAGACATGTTGACACCACTGCCTGACAAAATACTTTCGGGAGAAGCAACATAACAAATTGCTGCTTCAGCTCCTGCATCAGGTTGTATATTATGTGGTCTTTTTCACAATCTTTATTGCATGGCACTGCAGGTTTCCTGATGTGGGTATTGCACAGGGTAAGCAGAACCAGTGAACTGAAATCTTGACCAATGTGCTATGACTGACATGTAATCCACCATTTAACCACTGTTGTATATGATGTATTAGTGGTGATGTGAACATGACCCCTTCTCAGCTTACTTGAGATCATGCATTAATCTTCTGTGTACCGCTTCATAAAGTTGTAGAAAAATACTATTTCCAAATGACCATGTGAGGAGGAACTAGTAATGGAGGTTACTCAAAATCATGGACTGTATAAGAAATTAGTGAAACCATATGGAATAGCAACACATTCAGCTCAGTGATGTGAATCTCAGTGTACAAGCTTTTTATGGCCACCATTCTCAGAATACATATATGTGGTGCACAAGACTCTCTTTGCCTTTCATAAAATATTTGTATTCAGAAGAGTTCTATGAAGCCCGCGTGGGATGGAGGGCAACTGAAAAGAAAATTCATATAATCCTGCAGATAATGAGTCCAGATAGTCCTGCTTTTGCCAGGAAATGTCAGTCACTTGGCTACCCAAAATCTCTGCACTGTGTTTCCTTTGCTACTGCAGATGATGTTTTCTATATACATTGTGTTTAAATAAGAAGGTTCAAAGTTCTGCTCTCAGTTACGCCAATAGAAATCCAGAGTACAGAACTGGGCTCCAAATGCCCAGAGGTGATCCTTCTTTTGGCTGATACATTTTAGGGGTGACAGAAGAGCAAGCTTCGTGAGTTTTTGTTTGCATCGTATCTCTAAATGTCAACAGTTACAGAGTTTGTAATATTTCGTGAAAATAATTCTATCATTATATTTGTGATTTTTTTCCAGTTGATCTTAATGCATTTCCTGCTGCCATGGTTTCTGGTTTGTTGGCATCATGCCAGCATCCCTTGAAACAGATTCTTCCTCGGCAGAGGTACTTTTACAATCAGATCTTTCAATCAGCATTTTCTCTTTTTCTTCCTTCTCCTTTCCAAGACTTCATGACCAATCCCTATTTTCACACTAATCTGATATTATCCTAACAACATGGTCCTCAGTATTGCAAACAGTTATACATACAGAACGTCAGTTCTGTGAGTAGCATGGCTGAACTCATTGGTACTTCTCACATGAGTAAACTTACAGAAATACTTAGGGGGTTGCGGGTTTGGGGCCATGGATAGGACTTTGGCATATCAGGGTAACGTAATTAAAATTAAATCACTGGAATGGCCCCAGTGGCAAAGATAGTACAGAATGCTCAAACAACCACCAAAGGCATATTGTTCTCATAGGATATACACCTAATTTATGGAATGTCTCCAGCAAGTTATAAATGAGATCTGAACGTGAAAGGAACTTCTCCCCAGGCCAGTGCTTCCCTCTGCAGTTTTCTTTCTTGTATGCTGATATAATCACAGATTCAAAATACTGAGTTCAGATATACAGCAGATCATAAAACCTGTCAGGGACCTGACTGAAAGCCCCATAAAGTCAATGGAAAGATTCACACTGATTTTGATGTGCTTTGGATCATCCTCTGAACAAATGTCTGCCTCAGCTAAACAAAACAAAAGAATGCAGGCAAAACTTTTTAACAATTAAAAGTTACAACTTTAAAATATTTAACTTTTGTCTTCCTCCCTTGTCTATTAGAAATCTGTCATGATCATTTATAAAGCAATAAGTCAGTCCTTCACACAAAACTCACTCTCGACATATCAACAGAATAGCCAGTTCACTAACAAGTAAGAGAAACCCAACATTTAAAACTATGGTTAAATTTTAGTTTAGTTTTGTATTTTTTGTAACTATGTTTCAGTACTCCCCTTCCTTCCCCGCACTGTTCCACAATTATTAATGCTTTTAGGGTCACTAAAAAATTGGCTACATTCAGTATTAGAAAAATCTCATGATGCCCCAGGAAGCCCTTTATAGGCGCCCCTTATGCCAAGTTCAGACATATGACAAGTCTGAAAAAACCCACCTTGATTTTTGAACCACAATTATAACATGAGTTTCCACATAACACACATACTGCCTTTACCATATGTCTTCCGGCAAAGACCTTACAAAAAGAATTAAATGCGTGTTTATATGATACTTATATTTTTGTTGTAACTCTTTCAATTGTTTGTACATTTCTATTTACAACACCAGAGCCATTGACACAGGAGAATTTGTTCCAGATGAGCAGCTCTCAGCAGCAACACCAAAATATTATACATTATTTGCTCATCATGCATTATTTTTTCCTGCAAGACTTTGTGTATGCATCTCATGAGTTGCATACAGTACGTATGTTGCACAGAAATATAAGCGCAATTATTTCTTGTGAACAACTAAAACTATCTTCTTTAAACTTACATCCTTCCTTTGAAATTTCCAATACAGTAGCCTATATTTTAAATGCCAGGTTAATTGAATCCCATTGACTTCACCTGATACTTGCATGGGTTTTGTTTGCAAGGAAAAAACCTAATCCCCAAGCAATAATTTAAAGAATATTATTTCAGTATGAAGACTCAGTTTAGCAGAATAATTGGCATCAATAACACTTACCTGTTTATGTGGAGTAGAGGTTATACAGCTATTACCCAGCCCAAAATCATGCACTTTAAATAATAATGCAATGCTTGAAATTTATGACAGTATGTCTTTTACCAACAATGCTTTTATCAGAGGCTTCTAGACACAATTAGTGCAATTTGCTGCATTGTTTGTAGTTAAAACAAATGTGCCATAGGTAATTATGTAGAGAGAGACATTGCATACAAACTACAAGATTTAGAGCAGTTCGTATTTAATAGTTCATTTGCCATAAATATTACTTGAGTCGTATGTATGCATTCTAGCCTAAAAGAATGGCAAGCCTCTTTTCACAAAAGAGAAGTCAGTTACATGACTATTTTACTCTCACGGGTGTGTTGAAAAGAAGAACAAAATCAATATTACACAGGAAAATGGATCAAGCATGAATCAATGTGGCAAGCACATAACCAAACAGACATGGAGTTAAACAAGAAAAATAAAAAAACCAACAAAGATTATCGCTTAACCTGTTTTGTCAGAGCTGGTATTGATGGTATTGGTAGTGATGGAAGTGAAGGTAGTCTTTGCGCTGTCCTTGGTAGTAACAGATTTCTGCTTATTTTTCATGGCTTCCAGTGCTTTGAGCTTCTTGGCATGTTTAGTGCCTTTGTAGTGGGCCGCAGCCTGGCTCTACAAAGGAGAACAAAATGAACCATGCAATCAGGCTCATTTCTAAACTGGCATTCTCTGTATTAGTACAAATACAGACTACCTTTCAATAATGGGTACCATTCACAGTACATAGCCAGTGACCAAATTCTGTGCAGAATGATGCTTAGGAAACAATGAAAATCATATTCAAACAACCCCAATATGCTAAATATTATGTAATACTATATTACTTTCAGATCAATATAATAGAGTTTTACTTTACCACATGTAAAATATACCCGCTTTATCAGTTTTGTTATCAAGAGCTTTTTTATATCACATAAAGATTCAAAGTCTCAAGGAGCAGGGAGGAAGATATGTTTTTCTTTTGATAAGTCTAGGGTTTATACACTTTTTATTACAAACTTTGCCACAGGTTTCTATACGAGATGGTTTATATCTAACTTTGGAAGCAGGAACTTTTCAAATGAAAAGCAAGGAGACTCTGTCCAGAAAACCCCATCATCTAAGAACTAACTGAATACAACACAGATGTGCAAATGTCTGGATTTTTAACAAATTAGATCACTTCAGTCTAACTGCTACAAAGGTAGCCTATGAAATTCAAAGTGAGAGGAACTTTTCAGTGTATGACCCTCCGACCAAGCCTAGTGTGTTGTCAGATGTGTTTTGGCTACTTGATGTTAGATCATGGCCAAATTTGTATGTGTACTGCAGAGATTTTCACACTACTCTAAAGAACCTTGAATCCCTATTATTTTAAGAGCTCATTGTGATAACTCTTCTCTTCATTTATGCTTCAGATTTTGGGGGGTATTTAAGTATAAAATGTATCTTATTAAAAATATGGTGGAGCTCTGTGGATATTCTTCCTGAATAGTTTCTCTGGTTATTTACAGCTCGTCTGCAAAACAGGAACCAATCCTGCAGTTCATAAATGAATGGGATGCCTCAAGCTTTCTGCTACTGAATTTCAACTCTGATTGGTAGCAACTCATTTTTTGCTAACGGACAAGACCACTAATTCTTCAGGAAAGGCCTCAAATTTTAGTTATTTTAGAGTCAAGAGCTAAGTATCTTCTATTGTAGAATTGCAACTTGTAGTGAAAACAGCAGGAATTCATTATATATGGAACTGAAAGGATCAAAGCCATAACATGATTTAGTCATTCAATGTAAACCAATACTGCAGAAGTGGGAGGTTGCTGCGTTATCTAGGATCTCTTAGAGTTTTATTTGAACATTATCTTGTGGCAAATTTTCTGGGGTGACGCCAGGAAATGCTAAGCTAATATTTATATTATACTGAGGTTTATTTATAGTTCTCAGCACTGATTAAAAGTCATGATTCTTGCCTGGATGCCTGCGATCTGGGGTGTGGGGGAAGTGTAGGAGAGAGAGATTTCATCTACTCCAGCAAAAAAACGTTAGCTCTATTTTTACATGCATCATTCAGTTTGGTTGAAACATTGATTTCTTTATCCCTTAAATGATTAAAGTGCTACAGTAGGTACCCTTATTGAAAGAACACTGGACAGTGAAGTTATTAATTAGAAACAACTTGAACAGAAATAGCACAATCATGCATCTTTTACAGTTCCCAACACATAACACTGAGACGTACTGTAAGCCAAATATGAACAGTTAAGTGATGTTAATTACTGTTAAATTGAAGGACCAATGTCAGGTTAGGATGACTGCATTAAAATGGCACAATACTGTTTGTACATCCTTATACCACTACTGAATCATGTCTATGTCTATGGTTTATAGCTAAGTATGATTATCTACTCCAAAAATGTTTTTTAAACGCATTCTATTTTATTTAGCTCAATCAGGCCCTGACACTGATATACTTACTTACATTGACTAGTACCTTACTTCTCGAATGTGAATAAATGTATCAGAATTTGGCCATGCACAGTTGATTATTAATATGGTATTAGACTGACACACTCTCTTAAGCTTCTTCAGAGAACCAAATTTGTATTTCTTGCGCAACCATCATTCCCCTTAACTTCTACATTCCTTGGTACAGGTCCACAAACTTGACTTCAAGGAGAGTTTTGAGAGTACAAGTGATGCACAATGAGGCCCTGCATGGGACTCTGTGATCTTTACAGAGTTCTGAAATATAGAAACAGAATTGCTCCAAGTAGAAACACATTGCTTCAATTTACAAGTAAAAAATGGCTGCTATGGAGAACGGTCCATTACTCACTTCCCACAGAGGGCTGCCAGTTTACCATAGTCTACTTACAGAAGATTTTTATGCTTTTTTTTAAATTTCAGAATGTAAATTTCCATTCTTTGTGGGGCTGCAAAGGCATCTGAGGTTCTTTCAAGATAATCATAGCTGGCAGGTTAATGGTAGTTCTATGTGGGATGGGATAGTTTGCTCCATAAGCATTTAACCAGCCCCAAATGAGCTTACACTGTGAACTGGAACCCTACAAAAATCTGTCATTGTCTTCTCCAGCAGGAGGAAAGCAGTGGGGGAAATAATGGAAAATGATTCATAAATATTCTATCCAGCGTGGCAATAGAAAATGTGATAGCAGCACCTGACTGAATCATTTCTTAGAGAATGAAAGAGAACTAAATATGTGTCATTACTAAAATGCCATTACTACTTAAAGCTTAAGTCAAAAAATCAGATAGATTGTAAGATACAATTATTCCAGAATGTCATGCAGAATTGTTAAAAAAAAGTGGTGAGGAGGGGAAGGTATAAGTCAGATTTTTTTGTGGAAACCATGATGCAGAACTATGCGAGAAGAGTGAATAACTGACTACTCCTGTGACGCTCTTTAAGATAACAGTGGCAGAAAACAAAAGTGAACTGGAAAAGACCTGGCTAGAGGAGTACAAGAGTACAAGTACGAGATGCACGGGCTGAAATCCTGGACATATTGAACTCAGTGGAAATTCTGCCATTGACTTCAGTGGAGGTAGGTTTGCACCACAGTGCATTTTAAAAGGACTATTGCCTGTTTTAATTGCCAGTTACGGGGGAGGCCCATTGTCCTTGGGAAATTATATTGTTCTAATTTTACCTAAACCAGTAGTTCTATCAGATTAAATTGATTAAAGGTAATAGTATGGGAAGAAGCTCCTCCTTTACTACAGTATATTTTGTGATTTCCTCCTCCTCCAAAAAAACAACAACGACCGGTTGCTTAAAATTAAAGTCTGTTTCTCACCATCAGTACTAGCCTCTATAAACTATGTAAATATAATTTAATATTTCCTTCTTTACTCATGACTTCATAATTTGATAAATATCACCACTCTTGGCATTGTAAAGCTGTGCCACTGTCACATGATGTGAAACCAAACCAGCGATGCATATAAAATATTACCAATGCGAACTTACATTACGCCGTAAGAGAGTATGGATTATACAGCAGCAAGCTGAAACACTACAAATGGGAGATTTTTAGGTTATACCCAAAGCTAGATATCTATGGATCCTAAATTAAGCTTTGAAGGTTCTGATCCTGAGCATAACTAAGTGTGGGCAGGTTCAAGGCTTGGAGAATTTGTCTCCACCTCAAGGCCAGATAAGCCATAAAATGCCAAATAATTTTTCACTAGTTATTTATAAAGAGCTCCTAGTAATCTCCGTAGTGTAGATCAACTTAAAAACCCTCTGCAAAACAGATAATTTGCCCTGGTTTTATTTATTTATTTTTATTCTAATCATTAATAGCAAGGTATCAGACCTGCTTATGTTGAATTTGTAGAATTTATACATGAATTAATAAAACTTCAGCATTAACTCAGCTAAAATGACTTTTCACATTTCTATATGAACAATTACATATTTGGTTATATTGCTATTTCATTGCACCACAATTACCATAAAAGCATCACATTACCAAGCAAATGGCACTGAGTGAGCAACGGGAAACAGATGAAATATTTTAAACAAGCCAGACATCAGTATTTTCCTAGAATTATATTAATCATGTCTACAATGCAGTCTTGAAGAGAACCTTGTGAACCTGAGAAGCTGTGTACCTGAGTAAATCATATACCATCTCAGTTAAGTTCTTTAGGCTTTGATCCAACAAAGACCTAGGCGTGTGCTTAACTTTATGCCCTGTGAGCAGGCCCAGATTAAGTCATACACAGGCACTATAGCCCCCAGGCCTATGGCCCTATTCCCGTGGTCATGATTATATAAAAATCTTAGCTTTAATTAAAATAGTGAAAAAAAAGAACTCCCTCGCTGCTCTCACTGTCTTTTCACTCAGTATCGCTGCACTTGCCTTTGATGATCTCCTCCCTCTTGTTCCCTGCCTTATCTCCCTTCCCATCTACACCCCCTCCCTTCCTTTGTTTTTCCTTCTAGCTAAACCCTTCTTAACAAAACCCAACTCAAAGCAGAAAGATTTAAAAAAATCATGGAACTAACATTCGTAGTGAGCCCTTGGGTGCTCTGATAAGACATACAATAAACAATAAGAAGAGTTGTCTGCCTGAGTCTGCAGAAAGCCTAAAACAATACCTCTGTAAGAGGTGAAAACTGAAGCCCTGTTCATCCCTCTGAGCTTGTTGACTCCAAGATGCACTGCTTTAGGGGACTTCAGGGACACCATCCCAACAGAGGGCTTTCTGTGTGCCAGGAGAAGAGTGCAGAAGTCCTGGCCTATCAATCAAGCAATTCCACACCAGTTGCTGGGGTAGATACTGGGTCCCCACTTTGCTGCTACCCCTGCATTTCTAGGTTTTGGAGAGGGAGGAAAAGGTTGCTTCTGCCACTCCTGGTGGGGAGAACAGACCCCTTTTCTTGCCTTTTTGGGAAGGAAGAGGGCCAGCGGCCCCAGTTACTCCCAGGTTACAACTGTGATGGCAGACATCTTAGCCAACGCACTCGGACTCGAATTGGGACCCTTCAACGCTAAAAAAAACACACGCTGTTGGAAATAGAGGTAAAGCTCTCTAGCAGGGGCCATAACAAAGTATCATCATCTACATACTGGACACAGAGGGGAACCTGTAACACACTCACCAGTCTGTGACAAAGAGGAGGGCTTGCAAGGTGAGGTGGTAGTGGACTCGTGTTGCGGTGTGCTGAGGGCTGCAGATTGCCTTAAATTGTGCCACTGGAGTCAACTGTACTCTAAATGTAGGAATGTCATATTTCTGAACATGCGCGAGAGGCTCTGATCAAAATCAGACACCCTCTGTGGAAAAAGTTGCATCATATTTAGTTGAGGGTTTTTTTTAAATGGTTTAGAACAACAGATAATCTGGCTCTTTAGGCCTCATTACTGTCATAAGCTCAGTGCGGGTGCAGGGACCTTAGTGCTCAGTGAAGTCAAAGGTGAAGGGGAAAAAACAGATATAAAAATGATTTGAATGTTTCATACCTCCATTGATAACTGGGGAATGACTGAAATCAGCCTCAGAGCAGAGAACCCACACAAGGCCCTAAGCCTCCTACAGGCCCCCCATCATGCAATGGGATCTGCATATGCAGATAGCCAATAGGCATTGAAGTCAAGGAGGGCTTTGCACATGCCCAACCAAACATGTGACTGCAGAACTAAATACCTTATTACTGCTGGATCCTGCTCCCATCAAAATCCAAAGTAGTTTAGCCATTGACTTAATAAAGGTCAGATAGGGCTCCTAATGCAGCAATAGCTAAGAAAAAAAGATGATGGATAAATAATCTCTTGCATGGACCCTCTTGTATTGGAGTGTATTTTCCCCAGTGAACAGTGTTTGGGGCTTTCATGGGATGTAAAAACCCTGCACCAGAAAGAAAGGGGTTAAAGAACTACTTTGGATTTTGGACTCCACCATACCTGTACTTTTGGACTCCACCATACCTGTAAAGCATGCGTGGGCTGGAGGAGCTTAAAAGAGGAGAAGACCAGCTCAATAAGAGAACAAACTGTGGAGGTGAACTGACCTACTGTCCACACGCCTGGGGCCCTGCTGTAGCAACTTTATCAAACCAACAGAGAAGAGATTAATGGCACTCAGAAGGTCAGAGACTTTACCTTTGAATTCAGTATGTCTTTACTTTATCCTCTGCTGGTGTAAATCAGTAAAGCTCTACTGACTACAATGGAGTCTTGCAAATTTACACCGGCTGAGGACCTTGTAGGGATATTAAAGAAGGTACTAACAGTGATTCCCCCAAGTGACAGTGACCCCCCAATAATTTGACCCCCACACTTTAAAATCCAACAGTTTCACCAAGTACAAAAATCTCTTGGGTCTTCTGTTAAAACTTGTAAGCTACTGTCTGTAGAAACCATTGATTGTATCTATCTTGTGAAAGATACTTTATTACTATGTAAAACTTACAAACAAGTTAATTGACTTTGTTCTTGAAGTAATTAATACAATGTAAACAAACACTAGAAGCTGTTAAGTGACTTTCACTTCATTGTAACAGCAACGGCTCCTAGACCCCCACCCTCTGTGGTTAAAGGGCCGGGAGTCTCAAATGAATTAGCACACACCCTGAAAGTGGTGGAGACAGTAAATTAAAATATGGTTAAGTTATGAAATGTATGTTGATGAATGCTTGATGTACATGAATGGTTAGGGAGGTGCCAGCCTAGAAAGGGAGTATCCATTGGCCGAAGAATGTGTAAAGTGGACCACCAGAACCCCCGGAGGGTAAACTGGGATCCACCCCATCACCTGGAAGGATGAGAAACACAAACTTTGGACAGTTTGGAGTCACCAGGAATGTGCCCAGGAATGTGCCATCTGCTGATCGAGTCAGCAACAGCAGAATGAAACAGCTCCCATAAACTAACATAGGAATTAATTCCTATAAGAATAGACTCTCAAGACTGAGGATTTTGAGTCTCTGGTTCTGCTGCCAACCTCCAGGAGCATCAGGTGCACCTGACACAGACTCGGCTCCATCCTCATGACCAAGATACCTGGCCAGTAACTTGGCATGAGCAACTTCTAGGCTGGTAACTATAACACCTATACAGAACTTGAATGAATGATTGTGTGAATTAATGTGTGTGTGTGTGTGTGTGTGTGCGCGCGCGCATGCATAAGGAATAAGTAGTGATAGGATTAAGTAGTCAAACAACATTGTTTACTTTTATCTTTTGCTTTATCATTATATTTACAATAAATGTGGCATCTTTGCCTTATCCCTCTTAATAAGATCCTGCTGGTTTTTATTCTATTGGTATAACAACCTGCCCAACAGTGCATAAAGTCAAGCATGCATGTAAGTTATTGCAGGATTTGAGCCTAAATCTTCACATTTAATTTGGTATCATTTATTTTTCTAAATGTGATGCATGCATTGTAAAATATTTTTATGTTCAACTAGAAGAGTACTCAATTGTACCAGCTTACAACAGCATAAGGGTGTTTTTACACAGTATATTTGTTTGTAGCTGTGCTTAAAAATATGCACAAAGCCCAAGCCACAGAAATTATCATAGAGCAATCTGATTTTTTTTTAAATTATTCTGTCATTTATTCATTCTGTAAAGCCAGTTTTTCTTCTAAATCTCTGTCACATCTCAACTTCTTGTGCAGTATAGGCCTCAACATCAGTGTGCTTGTAATTCAGAACCACAACTTAATTACTGCATGGCTCAAGTTGCATCTGTAGCACAGACCCCCAAAGACATTTATGACACAGCAAGGCTCCTTGGCCTGGGATGGGTGAGTGGACTGATTAGAACAAATTGCCCTTTTTCCAGGGGTCAACTATGTGACAACAGACCAAGCACCAAAACTGAACTTTCAGCCAGAGAGAATAAATCTTCCCCATTGCTCTGGCAAATGGTGGGAGAACAGAAGAAATGCCTACAGCCAGTCATTCCAAGGTAAATTTGTGTCTCTTTCTTTGGAGTAACAAATCTCCCTTTTCCTCCCCTCCCACTCATCCTGCAGGAACTCTGACTCAAGCACTTGAGAGAAAGGACTGTTCCAAGGCCAGAGGTGTCATTTGTATGAGCTCCTCCCCTCACTATGCAACTCCATTGGTCCCAACTATGGAACTCTTCTACCCCTTTGAGCACTAGATCAGACTGGTCACCATGGTGCAACCGTCTTTGAAAAATGCAACGGCCTCAGTGGTTTGCAGCAGGACCTGGACATTTGGCAAGGAAGATGAGAAGATGGATTTTCAAGGAGACAGCGAAAAGCAATCTGATTTGGCCAAATTACAAAAGGTCAAATATCACCATTGCTCATCTATTTTTCACATAGCAGTTTGCTTTCGACTATATCAGAATGCATGTGCACAAGGGACTATAGTTCCAGTTGCACAGGCAACCTTCCATGGCAGTTTCTAACTTTTGAATGTTTGGCTTTGCCTCCTACATAACTTTCTTTTAACCCGGTTCTTTTTTTTTTTTTGGCATGTAATTATATGTAAAGGACATTGGTATGTCACAGTTCACCATCTATTATTCCCCTTATTGATATGTAAAGATAGGTCACGTTTAAGCATGTCTGTAAGCTTCCCAAGTCCCAGGGAGGACTTCATGTACTGACATTCAAGATAGCAGAAACTATATTTGTGTAAACTTATAATGTGATATCATTAATCATAACACTTAGGGTATTAGCAAAATGTTTTTTTCTGTTTGGGTGGGGAAGGGGATTACTCTTCCCAAACCAGCATATTAGATGGAGATTAACATTAGCACATAAAAGTCTATAATCTAACCAGTAATACATTGACAAATTGGCAGACAGACAAGCATTGTCTATTCTTCTGCCCACATTAAATCTTTGTTAGAGTCAAAGCTTCAAGAGCAAATGAAATTCACTTGACATTTCCACTCAGATGAACCAAGACAGTAGGGTAGACGCTTTCCCAAGAAGAGTATTTCATTTGTGCAATTTACATGATAAATTAATCCACATTTAATGTCTACAGTTAGGTAAAATATGTATATTGCTTTGAAATAATAGGCATATTCGGAACTGAGAACTTGAGCAACAGGATATACATATATATATATATATATATATATATATATATAAAACAACGTTCTCTTCTGTAATTGTAATGACACCCACACATGTTTTGTTCATTATGTTAATACATATCAATTGAATGATGTGCTATTAATGGCAGCCTTGGAAGATTTCAGTTGGAGCAACTGACATACAATTAAACTACAAAACAGAAGAAAAACAAACTTTCACATTGTTGTGACATAAAACAAGTTGGTGGTTTACTTAATAACAGGCTTAATAACCTCAAAGTAATTCAGCTTTTAGATTGTTTGTTTCCATATCATGTTTATTTAAATATAGGATAAGTGCTGCTGATCTTAAGATAAATCCACGATAGCAATTGCTCCAGGATAAAGAGTAATTTTCTACATAGTACTGAAAAGATCAGAGTATAATTCCTGATCTCAGCTGCAAAGAGAATCACAGTCACTGAAATAAAGTGTGTGCCTTTTTGAGTGTCAGTTTGCCACAAGTGGAGATCCTTGCCTCAGCAGTTCACAACTGCAGTTGCAGCAAACAATATACAGGACTTACCTTTCCTGAGCCCCTCAGAACACTTGAAAACTTCACATTAACTGAGTACTAGACATTTGATTCTCCCTGGATTCCTCTTGTGAACTGAAACTAAAGGAAACTTGAGTGGGTGAGTTTAGTGTAGCTAATTTGAGTGTTTTCACCTGGTTTCTGTTGCTAGGGAAACCACTTCTTTTGTGTGCTTGAGTTCAAAACAATGGTTTCCCTGAACTCCGGATCTTATCTCCCTGATTCAGTTAGGGCCTCAGACAAAAAGGTGGTGCATGAGAAACTTAACATAAAGACAGGAAAGGCCAAAAAGTGTACATTTTAAATTGTGCTTTATTTTATATTTAAAAAAATCATTTGGAATTAAGGGCAAGTTAGTTCCTCTCCAGAGGTAGAGTATAATTAATAACTGAAGATATTTCCTCTATTGTGCTTTTGTGATGCGCACACATGAACAGGAAAGACACAGATATTTTATTTTTATATTATGGAGTATTTGAGTTGATGAAATTTTCCAAGTTTAAAATTTTCAACTATTTTTTTTCTACATTTTAATTTGATTAGGGGCAAAATCCTGAAATTTTTCTATTAAAGTTTTCTGTTTTTTTTCTGCCTGTTGCCTGTTAGAGAGCTGATTGAAGAATTCTGATTGAGTTTATAATGAAATCTTCACTAACTTGATGATGGGGGGTGGGGGGGATCCCCTGGAAAATGTATGTTCAAACTGTGTGTGGGGGGGGAGGGGTTGTTCAGCTCTACTTAGGTTACGTCTACACTGCAATAAAAGACCCATGGAAGCAAATCTCAGAGCCCAGGCTCCATCTGAGCCCGAACATCTACAGTGCTATTTTTAGCCCTACAGCCCAAGTTGTAGCTGACCGGGGCTCTGAGACTCGCCAGTCGTGGGGTTTGTATTGCACTATAGACATACCCTTAGTGTGTGGAAATTCAAATGCCACCAATAAGATTTGTGAATGCTATCTCATTGAATAGTGATCTCTGTGTCCAGTCCATCTGCAGGATCAAAAGTTCCCCTGGGTTAAATCCAGCTTCCTCCTGGAGGGCATGGAGTGTTTCAGAGGTCTGTTCCATGTGAACTTTCTCCACAGCAGCACACAGAGAGAGGGAGAGGGCAAGACATCAGAGGGCTAGGCACAGGACTGAAGGGTCTGATGCTGTATGAATCCTTCCATCCTCCCCAAAGGCCAAAGGGAAACCAAGTCTTTGGGGCTGCAGCAGCCTCCACACAAGGCAGGGCCGGCTCTAGGATTTTTGCTGCCCCAAGCAAAAACAATTTTGGCCACCCCCCCACCCCCGTTTTTTTCTTACCCCACCTTGGCCCCGCCTCAACTCCGCCCCTTCCCCAAATCCCCAGCCCTGCCTCCTCCCCCCAGGCTCTCAAGCCTAAGAGGGAGGGAGGGAGAGGGAGAAGCAGCGTGTGCGCCGCGGCCACTCGGGGTCTCCCTCTCCCTCCCAGGCTCTCAAACCTGGGAGGGAGGGGGAGATCCCGAGCGGCTGCAGCGCGTGAATCAGCTGTTTCGCGCGCCACGGCTGCTCGGGATCTCCCCCTCCCTCCCGAGTTTGAGAGCCTGGGAGGGAGGGCGAGCAGCGGTGCACGAATCAGTTGTTTCGCGCACCGTGGTGCGCGAGTAGCAGCAGCGGAGGTGAGTTAGGGCGGCCGGGGCACATTTTTAGGGGCGGCATGGCCCGCGCCAGAATGCCGCCCCTAAAAATGTGCCACACCAAGCACCAGCTTGTTTTGCTGGTGCCTAGAGCCGGCCCTGACACAAGGGCTGCACAGTTTCTAGGAACAAAAGAATTACCATAGCAGGTCAAACCTATGGTCTCTCTGGTCCAATATCCTGTCTTCAAAAGTGGCCAGTACCAGTTGCTTCACAGGAAGCTTCCAGATACCCTGAAGTAGGGTATGGAATAACCTGCTCACAGAAGAAGTTTCCTCCTAGCCCCCAGTTGTTCCCAATGGCCTATGCCCTAAAGCATGAAGTTTTATATCCAACAATTCCTCCACAGGGCATTGTTTTCTATCCCACAATGCCTCCCAAGAGTCACTGGGCTCTGGATGTGCTCCTCTTTGCTTTGTACTTCAAAGAATTTTGATGTAACTCACAGCCAGCATTACATCTGGAAGATACACATGCTATTGTTTTTGTGTTTTTGTTTTTTTGCTGTGACAACACCTTTTGGTAGCAACCTGTCTTGTCTATAGCACTTGTCCTTGGGACAGATTCAGAGGTATAATTAGTAGATTTTTTTTTGAATGTCAATGAATAAATGTAATTTCTAATTGTGAAAACATGTTAATGTGAAAGTAATTAATACTATTTTTCTAGTAATAATTAATAATTAATTCTAGTAATAATTTTAATTGTATATATTTATGAAAATAAATACCTAAATGATATGCATTATTATTATTGCAATAAGGAAATGGTTTTCTGTAACTATTTTCTCCTTAATGCCTATCTAAATGTTGTCAAACAAGATGCAGACATCTTCAGCAAAGCAGTTAAAATACAGAGAAGAAATAAGCAGTGCGGGCACAAGAAGAGCCCTCATCAACATGGAAATTGTTTATGCCACAGTCTTGAAATAAACTGCACATGGGTGGACCCCGGCACCTATGCAGAACCCCCACTGAAGTCAATGGAGTACCAATTATGAACCCAAGGATCTGTCAGTACATAATACATTGCATGATCAGGGCCTTTGAGAGTAACCACCATTTATACAAATATCACACAGATGTCCATCACATAGAACACAAAATTATCTATACAATTTATTTTCATTTTACAGTAGTACATAGGTGTAGTCAGACAAAGCTCTTATTTAAAGTCCTATCTTTTAGGTCTGAAATCTGTGCATACAGAGAAAAATGTATTTGCAATAAAAAACAAACTTGTACACTATTATCAGTACAGAGGAGTCAAAAATATTTGTTCTCTTGGCTATCAGTTGGACTCTGCATAGGGAGACCACATTTGCAGATCCTAATGCAGGATGCAGACTTTAAAAATATTCTGTGGCATTACTCTTAACAATACAGTTACATTACATTTCCTATCCTTCATTAACTTTCTTCCCTCTGCCTGGTGTTATTACACTAGAATCTCAAAATCTTAATTTGTTCAAAAATGTTAAATACATAAATCCAAACAAACACCATGAAACTACAGGGCATAGGCTTAACTTCAAACAAAAGAATAGTCCCACTGAAATCAATGGGCCTACTCATGTGCTTACGTGTTGGAAGGATCAGGACATAAGAGATGTGCTAAATTTCCTAAACTCATCACATTGTTTTTGCTGTTTCTTATCTCCTTTTGTCAAATACAATTTTATTGGGCTCAGTACAGGATTAACTGCATGCAATTTTATGGCCTGTGTGACACAGAGATCAGACTAGATGAGCTAATTAGACTGGAAGCATAATGTAATAAAATCTTATTCTATGGGTGACTTAGTGATAGCAAGTGTTTGTAAAACTCTACAGAATCATAATTTCAATGGTGTCACCCTCTGTGGCATGGCAGGGGGGGATGGCTGCCCCCGCATCCCAGATCCAGTTCGTCCGGTTGATGAAAATGTTGATAACACAATTTCATTGAAAATGGGTTGAGTTTGGGTATCATTCAAAAGCCCTTTCTTCCACAACACAATGGTGTTTGGGAGAGGAGTGAGATTGTTGCTGTGGAGCTCCGTCCATACCAGGAGCTTCTGCCAGGAAGCCAAAAGCTGCTGCTGGGATCCTGTAGGGACTTTGAGCAGGGAGCCTCAGAGGCTGTTGGTGGCTTCACTGGAGCCAGGGCAGAGACCGCTGCTATGCCTAGAGCTGACTGAGCTGGGCCTGAAGTGAAGGAACTGTGAGTAACCCCCACTGTGAGTAACTTTCCCCACTTGTTTGGGAAAGTACTTGCAAGGGAAGGGGCACAGCAGAGAGACTGAGTCTGAGGAGAGGTAGAGTGATCTTCCCATCGAACAGGACCCTGCTGGTTTTGATTTTTAAATTAATTCATCTCAGAGCTGCTGACATTTGGTGGGGCCAGCTCCAATTTCAGAGGGGTTGTGCAGCTTGTTGTCTTGGCAGGACTGATACACAGAACCAACAGAGTCCTGTCTCCAGCTGCAGATCTTCAAGCGCGCCCACGCAAGCGTCTAGGACTCTGAAATCCTGAGGACTGTACACTTAGGGGTGGGGTAAGTGGTGGCAGTGTAAATGTCAGTTAGATACGTTTCATTTATCACTGTATCCTATATTTGTCAATTGATTTTATTCAACTGCTCTAGTGGATTTAAATTAGAAGTGACATTTAATCTTAGTCTGTTGTACTGTTTCTTTAAATTGTTAAGTAAAGATGTGTTTAATTTAAATATATTGGATGTATATGATTTATAACTGGTATTTTTGAGTTAGACTCATGCCACAGATTATTATTAATTATTATTAGTATTAGAATGGGTTTATTCCTGGAGGTTCCCAAGGCACACCATTGAGTTTGTATGGGGGCCAGCCAGCTGGAGGCACCACCAAATTTAAATTCCTTTAGGAGTAAAGAGACTGCAGCACAGGGATAGATAGAAGATACTCACCTAAGCAATATCACCACTGGGATACTCAGGATCTCCTTTAATGTCAACATTAGGCGCCCAAGCACACAGGTAAGTGTTGCCCTGCTCCTGAGTAACCCAGGGAGGAAAGAGGGGGTTACATATGGATCCCTGAAATGCCTATGTACTGCAGGACAAAATTCTTTTCTGTAAAAATGTAGCAGCTGCAAACTGAGTCTTCATATTACTGTTATATCAGCACTTTCTTCCACTTTTGATAGCACCAGGTCTTTTGCAGCTTTTAAGGATATGTGCTGTGATTCATTTCTGTGGGTAGGCTTGCTAAAATCTATGCCCATATCCTACACTAGTTCATCTTCAATAAGTGCTTTAAGAGCCTTTCTGCTAAGCCTTTGTTCCTCTTCGATCATCTTCAAAGCACATATTTCTCTGTATTTAGCCCCTGCATCAGCCATCACCACCACCTTCCCCTCTGTTAGAGCCTCTGCGAGGCAATTCATGAATTCCAGCTGAGGCACACAGTTTGCAGTAGTAAAATCAGTATTTGTTTCTGTTGCTTTTACTTTTTGATACACCACATTATGTACACCACACTATGTACACTCGATGTGACACTCACTGCCATATGTGCAGGCATCTTTTGGGTCAATGCACCCATTTATCTTTACTTACCATGCAACGTTCTCACTACATCATACAGTTTCTCACCTGTTTCACATGTTGGAACTGTGCTTAATGGATGCCTAGGGTTTTCGTCTTACCACAAAAGCAGATGATGTTCTTCTCAGAATACATGCTATGGGACGTAGTATAAGGCAAGTCTTGCCAACAGCTGACACTTGTCCTGGCATCTTCAACTTTTTCCTGATGCTCAATATACTTCCTCTCTAACCTTGTTAATGGGCGCACTTCTTATAGCATGTAAAGTGCCACTGGGTGTTGTGTTTAACCAGGTCCTCAGCATTGGTATTCTCTAAAGATCGGTCTGGATCATTTTTAGGCATCAATGGGCAGACAAAGGGTACAAAGTGAAAGCAAGGATTTTGTAATAAATTACTTTGTGATTGTAATTAATTATGATACATAATGAATGTAATGTAACTATGTTCATACTATTTATGGATGGATAGCAGTAATTTCTGGATGAACGCTCACATCTTGACCAGTGCCTCATTACAACTATGTTGGCATAATAAATAAAGCTGATAATCAATACCACTGAACCACTTCTTTTGTTGAGTGCCAATGATGACATATCAACTTGAAACACTCCTTCCATTTTTGGTAATCTGTAACATTAAAAAAATGAATCAGGTATCATGTTCTGAGCATTAACTGATACCACAATATTATCAGTCAAGGGCCACAACTTAGTTTGGGAGGTCTGCATGTTTGAAATGCCTGTGTTAAAATATAATTTTAAAAAGTTGATTTTTAAATATTTTCTCGAAGATATATATCTACATAATTGTTCTAGGTTTATCATGTTTGGTACCATTGCGTTCATGGAAGAAAGGGCTTTCGAATGATAATCTACTCGACCCATGTCTGACAACACTGGTATTATCACCATTTTCACCAATCGGAGAACCTGGAGCTGGGAACGAGGGGGCAGCGAGTCCCCCCTGCCACACCACATAGGATGATACCTTTGAAATGATAATTCTGTCGATTTTTACGACCCAAATGACACCTTCCTTACCTTTCTATCACTAACTTGTCCACTGAATTACACATAATGCCAGACTAAATGGTCACTTTTGACCGTAATCTGTGAATTCCCCCTTGTGTTTTTCTATTTATTTTTACTTAGTCTGAGATTTTTAAAGTAGCTTAGGAGAGTTAGGCACCCATGTCCATTGACATTCAAGTCCAAGCTTGCAAACTCTTTGGGGCCAAGGAGCTTGTCTTCATAGCAGCTTGTAAAAAAGACCAGTCTCTTATTTATTCATGAATATGCATTCATTTATTGTGTAGTGTTATCCTCAGGCTGTTCTTCCCTTTATAAATTCTCACTGTTGATTTCCATCAACTTTCTCAATGTAACAGAGACAAAAATACAAATTGCCCACACCCCAAGGTATGCATCACAGCGAAAAAGTTTAGACAAATGTTGGTGACACTGTATTTTATTCATGTCACTTTCTTTTGGCAATTTGCACCAAGATATAGGAGTAGAATGCTTGGAAGTGCTAGCAAAGCACTGCAAGTTGCCAAGGCAAGGTTAATTTAACCTTGCAGATATGGCCTTACAACCTGAAGAAATGCTGACTTTTTCACGTGGCACCACTGTGGTATGAATGGCATTTGTCTCACATTTTATCAGAGTTTAGTCATGGACACTTGACAACCTGACTAATCAAAGACTAGATTGTACCAGCAGAATTAATGAGGCACTACAACATTTTAATGAATAAGTGGGGATTTTTAAAATTCCAATATGCATTTTACCATTTAATAATTGTGGCATCCACTGATAGGCATATAAAAGTTTGGTTCTTAAAGAACTCAGTTAAAGCCTCTCAAAGGGTGAATTTCACACCAATGGACAAGGCCCTAAAGCAAAGCACCACTTAAGCCCAACTTCTGGGGATTTCCTCTGTAGTGTGAAGATGTCAGACTTGGGGGACACACATCTTTTCACACAGCCTGCGTGGTGTGAAACCCAGCCTCAGTGGAGATCTCTGTATAACAATGCATAAATAACTTGGCATTATAGCTAGGCTAGACTGGACAAGTCTGCAAAGAGGCTGACACAGAACCTCCATTCACAGCCCTCACCCCAAGTTAATCCTGTGGAAATTCATATCTGGAAATAGTTGTAGCAAGATCAGGAGTCAGGGATTCCTTCTTCTGACATGGAGAAACCAGTTTGGATACAATAATAACTGTCGTCAACATTCATTCAAAACCTGAACTGAACTTTTAGGTTTGGAAAAAGTTTGGTTGGTTTTTAATTCTCTCTACCTGCCGCCTCATTTCAACGCACCTGGTGACTCTGTCCAGAAATGGCCATGAGAAAGGTTGTTCTGATGGTAACTTCTAGTCTGAATGGAAGCAGAAATCACCAGAATTCCCACTGAAGAGTATAGTTGTTAGATTTCAAACCAATTTTTGCACATTCAAGATGTTTGGATAGTTTCCACAGCATTGGATAAGCATCTGAGCGTTCTGATACTTTCTGGAGGTCATCCATTGCTAACTAAAGGTGACGTAGTGACCGGGACAGTTACATTTTATATTTTTGTATACTTAGGACCTTAACTCATTCCTAAATAGTTTTGTTTCTAATATATTATGCTTAATGCTACCGCTAAATTGCTTAAATCAGCAAGTGGTTTTCCCCTTGGGTACATATTAACAATTTACTTTTTGCAGACAAGTGCACAAATATGATTAGCTTTTGCAAATTGCTCCTTATTCTGTTACTGGTAAGTAATTTTTATATTATTACAATGTAAACAGATGCTATTTTCCACTACATATTCAGCAGTAATGAGCTAATTTAATGTGTTAAAAACAACAAAAGAACTTCAAGAATGAGCTATTTGCTTGAATAGTTCAAGCTCCATTGAAATCTATAGTGAAATCAAGCAATGATAAAGTTAGCAAATGTCTCTAGAAGCCCTATTGCTTTATTTTAGCTTCCTTATTAAAATACTACAGTATATTCTATTAGTTCCTTCCTCTGCATATTATTTGACCAACTTCTCATATACATATTTTCTGAGTTTAGCTAAAACCTTATTACCTTTTCCACAAAGAAAAGAAATTTTGGCAAAACTTGACATGAGTCCTTAAATCACTTATAAATCCCTCCCTACAAATCCATTACACAATCAACCAAAATCTATAAACACTCAACCATCTTGTTTCCGTTGACATGTGGATACTTTAAGGTTGTAATGAAGATAGCAGTCCTGCCTCATAGGAGCAAAATATAGATACTGAGTATATCAATTCTCGATCACTTGGGGTGAAATCCTGGCTCCGTTGAAATCAGTAAGAGTTTTGCCATGACTTCAGTGAAACCAAGACTTCACTCTAAAATGCTTACCACTACTGTCAGGAATGTCAAAATAATCTGAATTTAAAGGGAGAGGGAATGGAATAAATTAGTGGCTACTTGGGTCTTTTCTAACTAGTATAACAATAAATTAATAGCATTAAAGCCTGTATCAGTACACATAATGGCTTCTTCTGGGTGGAAAAGGAGAGGAAATGAACAGAAAGCAGCAAGAAGAAAAAAGTAATGTAATTGTTTAATTGTGGTGCAGAGCTCCCTTTTATAGATTCATAGATTCCAAGGCCAGAAGGGACGACTGTGATCATCTAATCCAACACAGGTCATAGAACATCCCCCAAACAATTCCTAGAGTACACCTTTTAGAAAAAAACATCCCAGCTTTTACTCTATCTGCAATTCCTCTCTCCTCACCCTACACAAAGCACATGGCCTGAGATGGGCTCTGATAGTTGTTCAGTTGTGGCACCCAGATCCATAGATTTTAAGGCCAGTACAGATTTGGCATGCCCTTTGCCCCCACTTAGAACTTTTATTTGATAACATTGCTCTGCTATGAATAAAACCGTCACAAAATCCAATGTGGTTTAGGCAAATGTCTATGAACCAGCTTTCGACTGAAAGCACACTGACCTCTTTTTGTGTTTTCTAATTGCTTTGTTTCCATTCTCTTCTTCCCCATTTCTATTCCATAAACATATCACAGAAAATGTTTGGAATATTTTAAAGAGTAGCCACTCTTGGGCAGGGATGCAACCACATGCTCTGAGTTTCCCTACCACAACGGTGGGCGAACTTTTTGGCCCCAAGGGCCACATCAGGGTTGCAAAACTGTATGGAGGGCCGGGTAGGGAAGGCTGTGCCTCCCCCAACACCCTGGCCCCCACTCCCTTCCACTTCCCATCCTCTGACTGCCCCCCTCAGAACCCCTGACCCATCCAACTTCCCCCCCCCACTCCTTGTCCCCTGACTGTCCCCTCCCGGGACCTTCCGACCCTAACCGCTCCCCTGGGACCCCACCCCCATCCAACGCCCCCCGCTCCCTGTCCTCTATCCACACCCCCGCCCCCTGACAGGCCCTCCGGGATTCCCATGCTTACCCAACCCCCCCGTTCCCTGACCCATGACTGCTCCCCCGGGATCCCCTGCCCCTTATCTGGCCCCGGCCCCCTTACCACGCTGCTCAGAACAGCATGTGTGGCAGCTGCGCGTCTCGGCTGGAGCCAGACCCTTGCCTCGCTGCCCTGCAGGAGCATGCAGCCCCGCTGCCCAGAGCGCTGCCTGCATGGCAGTGTAGCTGTGGCGGAGGGGAGACAGCAGGGGGCTAGTCTCCCTGGCTGGGAGCTCAAGGGCTGGGCAGGACGGTCCCGCAGGCGGGATGTGGCCCACGGGCCATAGTTTGCCCACCTCTGCCCTAGCCTCTGTTTGCCAGAAACTGGGAGAGGATGACAGGGGAGGGATCACTTCACTTGATGACAGCCTGTTCTGTTTATTCCATCTGGGGCACCTGGGATTGGCCACTGTCAGAAGACAGGATGATGGACTGGATGGACCATTGGTCTGACCCTATATGACCGTTCTTATATTCACTGTTTAGGGCCATTGACACCTCAAGCCATTAGAAGTGTTTCATGCCAGAATATTTCCATGGTCTAGTGTATCCTGGAAGCCAAACTGTGGCCTGTCACTGGTAGACAAATGTCTAACATTTTAATATACACACAGACACAGGCACATGAGCTGCTGCAACTTGGTGTCTACCATAGCAGCTTCATCAGAACAGATGTCATAGAAGATAGGCAGGCATCCAATACTGACTATATTTGTTGTATATACAGCAGGCATCCATCCATAAAGCTGAGCAAGGCTTCCTCCTGCCTTTCAAACAGATAATCCTCTGTCCTTTCTTGGGCTGCAAATTAGCTATACAGCAATTTTTGGCCAGGTGCAAAGCCACAGTGCTCACTGGAAGCACCACATAGGGACCAAAAATGGATCAGAGGGAGGCATACACACCTGGACCTCTGCAGTCTGTGTTGGTCATTTGCTATTACCCTTGTACTTTAGTCCTGTAGTTTCTACTCTCACTCAGGAGCCATCTTTGTCCTGAAGATATTACCTTTCTGAACTTGTGTGCAGACTGGAGTTTTTTATGTATACCTGAAGCCTGTTGCTGCTCTTTGAAACCTGTTGTTCTACTTAGCTACCCCATTTGAGTGCATGTATCACTTTATCCAATGGTTTTGTCCTGCATGAGGGAAAGTGGACTACCTTTTAGCTAATGCCCCCATTACGTAGTCAACTTGTTTGTTCAGGATAGTAAATTTTTGCAGCAATCTACTTCTAATCTACTTCTGTGCTGCTATAACTGCCAGGTTTTGGATAGCTCTCTCACAGATCTTAGTGAGCACTCTTTGCACACCCACTGGGACTGCTCCTGGATCCTGAACAGAGTCCAGCCACTGCTCTAATCTTGTGTCCCTAGGCACACTATCAGAGCGCAGACCTTCTGTCTGCAGGCCTCCTTTGAGTGTCGGAACCTGCTGTCCAGTCACCTAGCCCCTCTGATTCCCTGGTACTTAAACATACAGAGTACAGATCACACACAAAACAAGAAAACATCTGAAATACAAAGCCCTTTAGCTCATACTTTCCTTGGGGGATCATCTCTGTGCCGTCAGGCAGGCGGGCAGGCTCCTCCATACACTTGTCTTGTAGCAGCTATATGGGGTAAAGTGGCTCTCTCCTCCACTTCCCCCTTGTGAGCGCATTCATAGATTCCTGCTGGAATCACCTTCTTCCTTTGTTCTGCTTTTTGGTAACTTTCCACAGCTCCCAAACCCCCACTCCCTTCAGGCAAGAGGAAGTGCCTTCTCACAGGGAGAACAAACCCATTGTCTGAAGGTGTTTTACTTTGAATAGATGATCATTTGCATATTTCCAAATTTATACACAAGTATAAACTTCAGGATTTTTTTAAAATGTGCAGATTTATTGCTCATGAAAGACATTGGCTTGACAGCACTGGTGAATAAAGCCTTCAGTTTATCCACAGGGCAGCAGCAGGGCAAGTTATCAACAATACCGCCCTGCTAGCATTAAAAATTTGGGAAACTTCCTCAAAAAGGAGAGTAAAGGTAGTTCAGGAACCACAGTCTTTGCAGTTCCTGGCCTTCTCCTGACTCTGCCAATTAGTCCAAGGGCAGTGGTGAGTTTTCGATGTAGAAATGGGAATTGAGCCACCAAACTCATCTCAGATGGGTGCCCACCAAACATGCATAAGATGGGAACAACTTTTAGCCCCTACTGAACTCAGATGGATTCAAAAAATCGACCTACAGATGCAAGGCTCTGTAGCTCATTAGCAATGCCCTGAGACAACCAAAACCCCAGTAAGTGCTAATATTATATCATCAAGAACGAGGCTGTCATTCTCAAAAGATAAGTTTACTAGATGAAGTTCTGACCTACATGGAGCTTGTACAGCCAGTCTTTCACTCTGTAGACAGACATGTAAAATCTCACATACATTGCCTTCAGTCACCTATCACACTATGTAGTCCAAGAGCTACACCATCTTAGAGAGACATATTTTTATTATTTGTATTCTGGTTAATGGGAACTAAATACTAACATAACACGCAAATTTACTTCCAAATAGAGAGTGTTGCAACATAAAATTATTTCAAGAATTACAATTATTTCAGGGTTCTCACATTAACTTAAGGGTGGGTCACAGATTAGATAGAACAAAGGGAAATAAGCTATATTAAAAGATCTTTTGACTACAAATTCAAGCACTCAAAGTTTGGAAATGGGCATTGAGTCCAGGATCTTTTGATCAAGAGCACAAGACACTTGCACTTGAGCTAAAAAAGAAACTGGTTTCAGCAGTAGGTTGTTATATTCTATGTGGACCAACCCCTAGATGGGGATATGACAAACTCTGCCAGTACGTTACACAACTATTTGTGGGACAATAGTGGAACATCTGGGTATCCAGATTTCTGGTTCTCCTCCTGGCTCTGAACGCCCAGTGTTATCTAGCAGTAATGGTAACAGACAATATAGCCACGTATACAGATTTAACACATTCATTTTGAAAGGCAGCGTGACTGAGTGGATTTGACTTTGTTTTTTCTCTATTTTACAAATAAGACAATGGAGAGAGATGCACAAGGACACTTCAGGCAGAACTGGGAATAGAACGCAGGTTTCTACTATGACAGTTACCTAGTGATAAGAGACATTGATAAGGAATGAAAACTGTCAGCTGCATAACAATATGAAGAGTGTTCAGTAGAAGAGATGAGACCAGAAATGATATTTTCCTGGCTCCTGACACAGGACATCTCCCTTTACACTACAGGGTATTTTGTGGGGTCTCTCTCCCTGAGATGTTACCTGAGCTGCAGGCAGGCATGACAGGATTGCCAAATGCATCAGTGTGGTGTGAGATGTGTGACATTTGGCAGGTCTGCAGGTGTGTTGCAAAACTATTTGCATAGGGGAGAGCCACTGGGCAGTACTCAGTTCCACTTGGTTTTACACATTGGTTCTGCCAAGCCTCACAAATATACATTAGAACAGTGGTTCTCAAACTTTTGTACTAGTGGCCCCTTTCACACAGCAAGCCTCTGAGTGCGACCCCCACTTATAAATTAAAAATACTTTTTTATATATTTAACACCATTATAAATGCTGGAGGAAACGCAGGGTTTGGGGTGGAGGCTAACAGCTTGCAACCCCTCACGTAAGAGCCTTGTGACCCCCTGAGGGGTCCCGACCCCCAGTTTGAGAACCCCTGCATTAGAGCTCCTGATGTGGCTTAACTACTCCTATGTCTTTCCGGCACAGCACTTATTGTTACAATGTTATGTTTTGGTTTGTTTTTTTTATCCCCCCATTCATAAGTGGAGGATTGAGCTTTTGGTCTTTAACTCAATCTTTCTTCAATTTCTTCTCACAGTGACAATTTTAGCTTCAGTATTACTGCCCTATCCTCCCCCCCCAAAAAAAAAAAACTGTATCCACTCCAAATATAAACCAGATATTGCCTTCCAGCTTAGAGGTTTAAGATGTATTAGTACCTTTGGGCTTCTTATACATGGAAAATCTAATGGGTTCCTTCAGGCAGACAACCAGTCAGGGGAATGGTTTAAAGCTTGCATGCTAAGCCAAGGAGCCTGTTGGTCTGAATTTGCTAGTAGGGCAAGCAGCTCTTGACTGGGGGTGAATTTAATCTATAGCTGAACAGTTTATTCAATTGAATGGAACATTCCTTTCAGTCATCCTCGGTAGGTTTATGACTTATGCAGGCTTCAGGAGCCAGGGCCTTAAAACCACCCTCACTAAGCAGACCACAGCACTAGTCCCAGAAGTCTTTTGAGTTCATTGTTTATTACTGAAAAAGCCTGCAGCAGAATTTATCTAGAGCAGCGGTTCTTAACCTTTACTGCAGCCTGCACCCCTTTGGTTCTCAAAATATGTTCTCGCACCCCTTCTCAAAAATCAAAATATGTTCTCGCACCCCTTAAACCTAAAAAAGTTAAAACATGAATAAAAGAGTTGACCCTAGAGCAAACATTAAACACACAGGTGGGAAGGGCGGCCTTGTTGTGTAACAACTTAACTGACTCCAAATTGGCCAAAGGGCTGGTTCCCTCATCCAAAATAGCTGAACCTTTACTGAATAGGTCTGCCTGAAATATTTATATATGCAATGCTGGGATCAAGATAAAATGGATCAAGATCTGACATGAATAAAAGGGTCACCAGACTGTTTCTCTGTCTTGTGTGGTGCTGATACAAGAGAATTATAAGCAAGTATTCTGCCTCTGTTCCCAGCCAAAGGGCCTCCAGTGCCAACCCATCACTCATCAGTGGAAAATGCATCTTTTGCACATGCTGAACATGCTGTGGTGAAACTAAAGGCCACCCATCTCCTGCAGGCAATTCATGTTTCAATGCACAATACATTGAAAGGTAGTCACTCTCTGTTAGCCCAGCAGTTCAACAACATTTTGGCATGTTAGCTACAGTTATAAATCAGTCTTTCCTGTTTAAAGTAAAGGTGCTCATTTTATAATTCATATACAGTAATTGGTGGGACCTCATTTTCTAAGAAAGAGAGGGCATGCCTGCAGAACACTCTCTCAGAGTCCATGACCCGGGACATTAAGAATATATAGATTGAAATCAAAGCTCATAGCCAATAACTGCACATGGCTGTAACTCCCTAGTGTAGGTCACTTAGATCTTCTGTTACTCTGTCACCTTGCTCCTAGTCTGGCACACCTACTTGCTTCTTAATAACCTTTGCAGACACTGACTTTCAAACCGATTTAATGGCTTCATTTTTTATAAGATTAAAAAAAACACAAATCTATTTCACATTCAGTTCCAGGAAATCTTGCAATTTGTGTCTCTCTCTGAAACAACAAACCTGAGGCTAGGGAGCACATAAAGAAGGACGGACATACACACTACGTTCATTTAAAAACTCTGTTTTAATCCAGTGAATGATTTAATTATGCTGGATGTGCCTTTGTGTGCTGTCCCCTATAGCAACATTGGAAAACAGTGAATTGAAAGACTGTGTCTGCATCAACGGTCACCTTTATAAAAGTCTTTAATATTAGCGGCAGGAAATAGCGATTCACACTCCCCAGAAAATGTCCCATCAAAAATTAATTAAGGGAAGATCTTTGAATCCTTGGAGTTCAGAACCTAGTATTGCAGAAGGTCCAGGTGTACTTGCTAGAGACAGAGAAGTAGATGGCTAGACTAGTGTTCTGTCCCTGAGCCTCTCCTCTCTTCTGTATATACATGCACAGTCCCCCTGCAATGTCAGCTACTCCCATTGTTTCAACAAGCACTTCATCATGATTGATTCTCAGATCTTGCTGTCTATTCCTGACTTTGCTCGCTCAGTCCACTCTGAAACATCTCTTGGATGTCCCACTGCTGTCAGAAACTCACTGTTTCTAAAAATGTACTTCTCTTTCCTTCTGATTCTTCTCCTCTGCCTTTCTTCTCCACCTGCTTTGATAATTCTGCTATCCTTCCATTCTCCCTGGTTTGTAACTTTGGTGTCACCTATGACTCTTTCTCCATTTCACCTCCTATGCCTTTTAGCTCTTTGAGTATCATTAAATCCTATCATTTCTTATATACACCCTCTGCTAAAAAACCTGCCCAAGTCTGGCTCATCTCTCTAATTGTCCACCATAATTTTGTACTTTCTGAACTTTTTTTCTTGCCTTTCCCCATTCCATTTTATCCAAACCAGCATGCCTACAGTCATTGCCCTCTCCTGTCATGCTCTCCATACAACCCCACCTGCACAATCATACATGGAATTCACCACTGTTTTCCTCTCTCTTACCATATGACATTTAAGCTCCTTGTTCTCACCTTCAGTAAGTGCCCTATAAAAAAAATCTACATCTCATTTTTTCCCCTAATTGCCTCAACCCCCTAAGTGCCATCATCCAATCCTTTTGCTTTTATGTGCCCATAGACTCTTCTATAATCTTGGATTAGAGTATTTTATTGTGCTGCCCCCTATACTTAAATTATTCTCCCACTTTCTGCCTGTCAAATCTCCTGTCCTTCAAAAAGCTGTTTAAAACCCACTGCTTTCAGGAAGCTTTCCTTCCTCCATCACTTTATTAATAATCTCTCCCTGTGCTCCCATGCCTAAATTGTTGTTTCATGTCTTAGAACGTAAACGCTTTAGGGCAAAGATCATGTTCTCCCTGTCTGCAAAGCAAGCAGTGTGCATATTTACAGTGTTATATACATGATTTTTATAATTATTTTAGTTCTTGAACTTTCCTTGTATAAAAGGACTATAGTATTCTCCAGTAATGGTCCCACGTACTATCATTTACAATAGCGCTCACCCAATTTTTAGGACGATAATGTAGATCTTATTAATACAGGTTTCCTTGAGAAATCATTGCCAACTCTGTCTTGTGTGTTGTGTGATTATTGTTTGCTGATGTAAATAAACTTCGGTAAGAAATAAAATGTGAACACTGACCTCATTTTCACTTGGGATCTAAAGCACTACTGGCTGATGTCTGAAAATAAAGATAATAATAACCAATGCAGCCACAGCTGGAAAACCAGTCTCAAAATGATGAATTCTCATTAGAAACTTAGGCTATAAGAGTCCTTGGAGCAAACTAGTACTCCCTTTTGGTGCTAATGTGGTGCACCCACCCTTGATAATTCTCATTCACTCTGCTATTGGACTGTAAGAGATAAGACCCTGATTCTTGTCCCTACCATCGTGGCCTAGGATCATTCTCAACATCAGCTAATTTTGATTTTGAGAATTGGGTTGCTGCTGCTGTACAGGAGCGGTAAAATCTACACAAAGTACAGCTACCGGTAGCTCAAAAAACATGACCTTCCTTCAGTCTAAAAAAAGGTACAAACACAAACAAACTGCAAAAAGCATTGCCTAAACTTACATCATGATCATCTGAGAAATCTTCTTCTCACCCTCTTAGCTTCGACAAAACCCGTAACATTCCTGTTAAGTGTGACATCTGCACCCTGCTCATCACATTAGCCCTCCTTTAACCTTCTGTCAGTGGAGAGAATATTCAAGGAAGACATCCACATCCTTTATGCATGAGGGAGATGGTCTCTGCACTAGCCCCCCAATAGGCTCACATGTAGGGGGACACTGGGTATGGGTTTGTCATTGCAGGGCTACTGGATCTGTGGCCCAAAATATTGACAAGGGGGAATATGGAGGGACACTACCCACTATGGTACCCAAAAGGGTAAAATAACAGCCACAGGGGCATTGTGCTGCAGCCTAGAGCATCTTCCTACATTGTAGTGTACTCAAATTTCACCCCACATGTAGCTCCACACACCTGACACAATTACTCAGAGTAAGAGTGAGGCTGAATTTTGTAAGAGTGAGGCTGAATTTTACCCTTTCAGAATTTGCAGGCACTAAAGAGATACCGTTTGTCATGTGCATCTACATTTGGAAAAGATTTCCCAGGGGCTTAAATAATATACAGCAAAACCCTGTCAATTTGAGTAACATTCAATATTCCTCCAATAGTGACGGAGATAAAAAATTCAATATACTCCATGTTTTCCTATATCTCCAAAGACTACTACTCACTTATTGCTGCTTCTCAACACCTATTTACTATTAGAATTGACTTTATTGTAACTGTTTATCACCACATACAACTCTGATGTAAAAATCACATTACAGAACAAATTGACAAGCAATGAAAGGAATCTTGTGGTAGACTGTTTGACTAGAATTATTTTAGTCAGTAGACATCAAATACCTCTATTCAGCGGCAACAGAAAATTTTCTGTTATTTAAATTATAATAAAGAGTGATGGGTCTATGGAAGGGTAATACAGATTGATGGATCCTGTAAAATAATAATGCTGCATTGCACTAATATTAATTATTAAACCATAAAAATAAACAGTTGTGTCACTCTGGAAGAAGAATTTCTGAACAAGTGATCAAATCCTGTACTAGGCAGAAGAGGTATTCAAGAAGACAGATCATAAGAAATGAGCCTGTTTGAGTGATTATTCGATTTGTAATTTAGTGCTTTTATCATCAATTTTAAAAGAAACAAAATAAAGCCTTTGAGTGAACACTTCATAGTTTTAAAATTACTGTATATATCACTGGCCTACTAAACAATGACATTTGACTATGTTTTGTACCATTGTGTAGATTAAGGTTAGAGATAATAATGTTGAAGTGTCTGCATCTAATGAAAACATAACACCTTCTATTTGTTGGCATGACTCCGTGCAATAAAGCAATATATCACTGTCCTGAAATGCTAGCAAGAACAGGAAAATGAGCTTCTGCTAATTAAACCTTTTATATAAAAACATGACTGCTAATCAAATCTTCATTATTCCATACTCTCAAATTCTACTGTGTTTTTCATTTACACTTGGTCCTGAACCTTTTAGTGTCATGTTTATAGGCTTCTTTTAAATTGTTCTTTTTGATACTGTAGAAGATTAAACTTATGGTAACAATGAACAAAAAGTATCTCTAGAATAAGAAGAATGACTGAGTGGAAATAGTATGGCAACATTAATTTACATCTGGTTAGCCTGATAGCTAATTAAAAGTAATTTTTAAGTTGTTAGTGAAGTATAAAGTACTTAATCAGGCCAAGTTACATCATATTGATAATGACTGCTTAATACTCCTATTACAAGCAAGAAAATATTTGGCTTTAGAAACACAAAAGAAATTTATTTATTTACCTAAATGTGGCATTCAACAAAGATCACAGCAACATAAATCATATTTCCTTTCAAGAAATGAAAGATATGTTTAATTTTTAAAGCTCTCATTACTATGAAGTTAGCTAACCAACCACTTAAAATAAACCAAACATTAGAGATAAATATTATCCCAAACAAACCAAATAAAATTCCTAGGGAACCTATTAAAAATTGACAGACTGGCCCTTGCAAAAAATTCTGGGCAAATTTATGCTAAATTACTTCCCTGCAAAGTACCACGTAGTTATTTAATTTGTAATTCATGTAATTTAAATTATTGCAATATTTGTACAGTCAAGTGAAAAAAAGGTACAACATAAGATGTTATTTCAAAACTAAAATGTTTTTTTAATTATCTTGGCAAGGATCAACTGAATTTACAAGGATTATCTTCATAAAAGAAATGGTACAATCAAAGCTAGAATTGACAACTGCAAGGAGACCCAAATGTAAATGAAAGTACTTTTGACAAAAGCCTTGAAGGCAAGTGATTCTCCCATCAAGGGATGATTTTCACGAGTATCCAGGTGTAATATTATGTGCACTGATGAGCTGATCAACAGAACAGAACTTCTACCCAGCTGTAATCAAGAGTGATTGATGGTTGGGACAAAAAAGTTGATTATCATGACAAGTTCACTGATGCAGAGAAAATAAGCTGTGCTGCGGAAAGGATAAAACCTGTTCAGAGTCTACCTTCTGAAACCTCCTTTATAAAGAATATGAGGAAACATTTATGCTCATTCAGATAGATCTAATACAAATGAACCAAACGTAAATTTACTATGCATCCGTACCTGCAGTTGTTCCATCACTGTACATTGAAACATATATGAACCCAACAGAGAATAAATCTTTATATTTCTAAATCATAATATGAAGATCAATCTGCTCTTCATCAGTGTAAGTCAATTATATATGAATGCAACAGTATGTTTGTACCTGAGTTTGGTCTAGGTTTTCAATATATGTTCTGAAGACCAAGCTTTCAAAGGCTGTGGGAGCGTCACTTGAGACTGCCATATTGGATTCAGCCCTGATAAGGAGCGAGTCCCCTATGGCCATTTTAAACCTTTAGAGACTTCATTTTTAATTCAGTTCAAAACTTACACATGAGCAGAGGCAACTCACCGTCATAGACATTGTTTGAACATGCATTTTGTATTTGATTACAAAGCTTTTAAAACCTGGCTACTGTGTCCCATTCCTACAGAGAATCAAATTCCAGTTGGTGACTGGAATGCAGATAGGCACATGTGACTGCAATATCTCACAATTTGTCTTAAGAATGTAACAAACTTTTCGAGTGTTAAGAATGCAGGAGCTAAGGAAGGGTCAGTCCTACAGGTTCTTAGGTAGAATTTAATTTACTGAATACAGTAAAATCTGTTAGTAATTGTCACCAAAGGGCCTATTCTTCTGTTAGGTACATTAGGAGGCTGCACAGTGCACTGTGATTAATATTTCCAGAATTCTTACGGGAATGAGATTTTATTGGTCATCAAGAGAAGTGTCCAGAGTTAGCAGAAGAGCATTAGGTGTCACTGTGCTTAATATAGGGGTATAATCAACCAATGTCAACCATAGGACCAATTAGTATAGAGCATGTTCAAAAGGAAATTAGGACACAATTTGGCGGCGGGGGGGGGGGAATCACTGTGGGTTACAACTGCTAACTGATTTTGAAGGAGACACTTCTACACCACATGAAACACCTAAACATTTTCTGTTAAGATCTGTGTTCCTTCTCTGGGCCACAATATAATATATAACTCTCCTCTCTCACATCTTTCTGTCCTCAGTGAGCCCCCCGAAAAGGTGAGGTGTGGTGACCTAAGTATGGAAATGCATTACGAGACAAAAAGCAGGAGCATTGATTAATGGGGACTCAAGAAGATAACATTTTGTTATCAAGATGTGAAATGTGTGGACTGTACCCATGATTACTAGCCCAGTGCTTCAATGTCCCTGCTATTTGAATTTCTGTCTTTTTTACATAAATATATTGAGAAAAAGCTACAACAACAAATTAAATAAAGCAAATTAAATAAAACATGGCACATTAAATAACAACAGCTAAATCCAAACATTATACAATTCAACCCCCTTTTGTGGCAGCAGCTAGTATCTTAAGTGACACCTTAATTTCATCACTTTGGGGGGGACAAGAGAAGGCTTTAATATTAATTGTCTGGATGTGTTTAAATGGTGGGGGGAGAGTCTTCTCTCATCTCAGACCTTCTCCCTTTTAAATTAACTCCTCCAACTGCTCTCACCTTGGCCTTTCCCTCTTTCTTCTGTTGCTCCTAGCAATTTTAAGACAGTTTGAGCCCAGGCATGAGCTGAGAGTCTGGCCTATCAATAGTTTCTTCTTCAAAGGGCAAATGCTGAAGACTCTGAGTTCCGTGCTAGAAGCAGAAACCTTTGAAAACAATTCATCTCCATACTCCACAGTTAGAAGAATGGTCATTAAAAAAAGACAGATCTCGTGTGTTTAAAGCGTTGCCAATTCTGCATAACTTGACTATTAAAAAGAGGAGGGCTCTGCACGCTCAGAGATCTTGTGCAACAAAACTGTGCCATTTTTGAAAGATCTCACATCTTTTGCAGAGCACAGTTGCTACATCAAAGGAACATCTCTTTGAAATGTACCAGTAGGACAGGCAGAATGTGGAGCAGGAGAAATCATCCACAAAGGTTGGCCCAATGCTCAATGTTGCCTGAAAAGTCAATATAAGGGCAGTTGCCCTTTATCGTCCTTGCTCCCCAGCAATTGTTAGAGAGAGTCTGTCTACAGTTCACATATGGCCAAATTTTGACCAGAGCTCCAGCCTGACCAGACTCTGTGCTCATACAGCTCTCTGATCAGGCAGGCTCACCTCTGAACCAGCCATGGTAGTGTGGGCATTCGAATCTACTTCCTACCTAGAGGTAGTGTCTGACTCCATATGTGGCCACAGTTCACTGGAGAGTGATGTTTGGGGAGGCAGAGATAACTCTGTATGGTGGAGGGCTAATGGTGGTGATGTCTCCTTCGCTGAGTGACAATGACACAGTCAGTGAGTAGACCAATAGCTTCTTTCCCCATCTCTCCCCATCTCAGCACTAGAGTGAGCTGTCAGCTGACATGCAATGCTACTAGCTTGAAAATCTCTCCCCGACCCTAAGGAAAAGGAAGGTCTGAGGGTGGCGGTGCAACTAAACCCCTCACAACATCCCTACCATCCCTCGCGACAAGCAGTACTTTTGTGTGGATGGGAGGTAGCTCTGCAGGCCTTAAAGCAGCCCATGAACAACAGTAGACTCCACATTCCCTGCAAGAGAAGAGGGGGCACTGGGATCCACTGATAGCTGATGGAGAGAATGAGAAGGTCATTTATATGAGCGTCCCACCTTATGGACCCTCTGCAACAGCTAGCCATAGAGCAATTGAGCATCTTTGTGCCCCATACTGTGCTAGACTTTATCAGGCAAGGGTAAGGAGCTTCCCATACCCGTCAGGATTTCATCCAGGGAATGCAGCTCAAATAGCCCCATAAATACTCAAGAGCTGAAGAAGAAGATAGAACATGAGGTGTGCTGAGATCCTATGGTTTTCAAATATGTCAAAACAATGTCGCCTCTGCATGTATGTTATAAAAGTAGGTATATTATATATTGTATTAAAAACCCTACTTTTAAAATACACTAAATACACCTGTTGTATAACATGATTTTTACCCTGATCAGCAATCATTTAATTTCTGCCTTCTGGTAATCATTTTAGAAATGCTCTGAGGCAATTCAGGAGGTGTGCATGTCAGCTGGATATTGCTTATCTAGATTTCTGGCATGTTTAAATAATTTAGAAGCTATAATTCTAGATTTTAAAAATTGGTTGGCTCCTATAGAACCACAAAGAACAAACTAATGGCAAGGAGAAGAAAGAAATGAAGTAAAAATGTTTTCTTTCAAAATATAGAATGCAGTTCAAAATAACAGTTCCAGTTTTACCGTATGTCAGGAGGCTTGCACAGGTTCTGTCTGAATTTTTTTGTCCAAGCCTTTAAACTTTGTGACATAGGAAAGAGGAGGTAACACTTGTTAAAATGTCCTGCATATGCCTGTAAAAACAGAAGCCATCTCCTACCCAAAACAAAATGTATTGGGTTGTTCTCAAATTTTTTATTTATGTTCTATAAGTGGAAAGTATTCTAGGTTATTTTACTGGACTTTAATAATGCCCAAAATCTTATATCTCAAGTTATTCTTCAGAAATTCTTTAGGGTTGCTACAATGCACTGATATAGATGCTAGAGATTCCCTGGACATCTCTACATCTAGTCACTTTCTGTTACTGTTTATTACTTTTTTCCAATCAATGCTTTAAACCAGCATCTCTGGAAAAGGGTAGACATAAAAGCATATTTCCATTTTGAGTCATGTTCTGATCACCAATGAATAGCACGTGCAATTCCATATTTGAAATTTGAAATTGCTCCTGAATGTTGATCTCCACACTAAATGAAAGATGGTGCTTCACTGAACAGATGTAGAATAGGACAAAAATAATGTATGACACCCATGTCTGAAGAAATTAAGTTAGGAGAAATTGGTCTTAGTCTTATTGGAAAATACACTCTACGGTACACGCAGATGTTTCATTCAATATTACATGTGTTTACATAGGGGCTATCCACCACCCACAGAGCATCTACACTTGTAGAGTCTGATCACAATTGGCCATTATCCTAATTAGAGAACAACCTTTACAAATTCTTGCAACCACTGGAGTGCCACTGACCTCACTGAGATGGTGGGCAGGCATAAGGATTTGGATTCCCCACTCCCCCCACCCCACCCCCACAAGAATCAGGATCTAACGGTGAATTCATAGAGCTAGGGTTTTGCTACTAATAAAAGATAAAAGAAGAAGAAAAATGTACCAGTTACCACAGAAATGTGTCCTAAGAACAGTTACAATTTTGCTCTGTGGCTTGCAGTACATGGTACATGCCTGTATATAATCATGACTGAGTTTGAAAGGTATTTATTAGAATGACAATAGAGGCTGATGTTTTTCTACTGAGAATGGATTCTAAATTTAATGGATACAATCTAAAAACAATCAGGATAGTAGGAGCAATTAGGATATAACTAATTCATGGAAAGAGTGATAAACATGGAGGTAGATACCTCAGAAGATGATTGAAGCAAATAGTGTAAACGAATTCAAACATCACCTAGATTTATAGCTGAAGAGAAAGTGTATTGAAGGATAATAGGTGTGAAAGCAGGAAGGTGGAATTTAATAACCGTGAGAGAATAGGGGTATTACCCTGATTGGCCCTTTTCTGTTCCTAATGGGGTGATTTTTGAAAGGCCTGCACAAAATGTGACTCATGCCATGTGGCCCATCACGTAAGTAAATTCTCAATTACCTATTTATCCATGCAAATACAGCTGTATATTTAAACAGTCAATATGCACAGATCCTGCCCATTGAGTGAGGTTTTGGAAATCTCTGCCCAAATGTCTAATATTTCAACATGCAATGTAGTTGTAGCCATCTTGGTCCCAGGATATTAGAGAGATAAGGTGGATGGGGTAATATCTTTTATGGACCAGTTCTGTTGGTCAGAGAGACAAGCTTAATATTTTTTTATTGGACCAACTTCTCTTGGTGAGAAGTTGGACCAATAAAAGATATTACCTCACCCACCTTATCTCTCTAATAGTTCAGTAGTTTTACATTTCAACATTTTCTAATAAAACATCCCCAGAATAAAATTAGTATGTATCTTCCATTTCTCTAATTTACTCTTACTAATCAGTATTATTCCAAAGGCTATAAACAAGGAAGAAATAACACAGATAAAATATGATTCATCCTTATTCTGCATGCATCCTGCAGTGGTATTTGCTAGCACAGACTTCTGTGTCAATTTAGAATTCCATTGACATCAGCTGGTCTCCATATGGGTTCCAGGATCTTGTTTGCAGGATTAGGGCGATATTAAAGTGAGGGGGGGAAACAAGGCAAAAGGATGATTGAGAAGTTCTTTCTGACAAATGTTCAGCTCAAGAGAGCTTTGCTACTATTGCTATTTATGTTAAACAATTATTTCTGGCAAGCACAGTACGAAATACTTTTATACTTTTGATCATAATGGCAATCTAGTGCTATGCACACACCAAATTTCCTGACCAACCTTCCAACACAAGGCAAACTGGATGATCACTCAGAGATCTCCATTACTCAAGAGTGAAAGGAGAAGGAGTTTGTAATGTAACAGTTGACCTAGTTAACAGGCCATCACTGTTGACTTGGTGACCTTAGCAAAATAAGATTGGTCCTACTCAAGACAGAAACCAAAATGGTGGAGAAAAACTAGAAAAACTTGGCATAAGTATATTTGTAAGTAATCATTCCTTGCTGGGGTTTTTTTGCAGTTAGTTCCCAAACCAGCAAGCACTTAAGCATGTGTGTCAGTAAGCACATAAATAGGCTCACTAAAGTCAACTGGGGCTTGATCCCGGATGGTGCTTAGTACTATGATCACAATTCAGCAAGATGTTTAAGCATGTTCTTAGTGTCACAGACTTAATGAGAGTAATCCCATGCTTAAAGTTAAGCAGGTATTCAACAGTTTTCTTGGCTTGGCACCAGACTACTCTGGCAGCTGGCACAACTGCGCTCTTGGATCACTCACGTGCTTACAGTTCAGCATGTGCTTAAATGCTTCACTGGAACGGTACCATGTTGAGAATGCAGATATTGAATGGAGATCTTTGTGGGACAAGAAGCTCATTGCTAAAAACAGATAGAGGAGAGGCCACCTTTGCTGTTTCAATGTTCTTTCTCATCTCACAAGTTATTTGCTCATTCCTCCATTCTCTTGTATGAGGAGATTTATTTTAAAAAGAAATAGCGACCATACCGCTGACATGAAGATTTGTACATAACTTCTTCAGAAAGAATATAAACAGTTCTAGACTAATGTACTGCTTTTTTTATTTTTCCTTTAAACTTAATTTTGTGACCATGCAACCAGAAAAAAGGCTCTTCTGGGTGAAAAAAAGCTGAAAGAAATCTATAGAAAAAGGGAGACAATTCTGTATCTTGAACAAAAATGAAAAAAATCCAAAAGAGCAGTTTTACTATAAACATTTTCATAATACTTTCATACAGTAAGTAAATGGAGTTTCTATTCATTACCGGCTGATAAATCCTATCTCTGGGATCTATAAATAAAGTTTCATCAGTAGAGCTGCCAGTAAGGTCTGGTTCTTATGCCTTTACATTACATTCAACAAAACACGGTAGAAATTAGGGGTAGGAATGTTCAGTAAGACACAAACATTTCTTCAAAAGAGAAGAAAAACTTGCAATACATGTAGATCTGCCATATTACAGTACCATTAATCACAACTTGTTACCTGATGCCTTCCTTTCTGAAAGTGGCCTTTCCCCTAACCTGTGACATTTATATCTACACTGCATCTGGAAGCAAGCCTCCCACCTTGGGTCCGCAGACTTGTGCCAATGGGGTTCAATCTAGAGGGCTAAAAACAGCTGTGTTGATGTTGCTTTGATGTTGTGGCTTGGGCTGGAGCTCAGGTTCTCAACCCTGGGAGTAATGCAGGGGGCTGTGGTGTGGCAGGAGGCACTTGAGAGCCTGAGTTCCAGCCCAAGCCATACATCAAAGCAACATTGACGCAACTGTTTTTAGCCCACTTGCATGAGTCTGTGAACTTAGGATGGGAATCTCACTCCAGATGCAATTTAAACATAGTCTGCTGCACCTCTTGTACTCCAAATACTGAAAGGAGTTCAAACTTACCCATGGGGCTACGGAGCTTGTTTGTGCTCATTCCACCCACAAGCCAGATAAGTATTTGCAATATTATATTGAAATACTGAATACTTACTAGTGTTTTTAAAGCATCTGTACAGCAATTTCTGTAATTCAACAGTGATAAGAATATAAGAATGACCTTACTGTATTAGACCAATGGTCCATCTAGCCCAGTGGCCTATCTTCCCAGAGTGCTGGATGCCAGATGCTTCAGAAGGAATGTACAGGATAGGACAATAATTGGCTGAGCCATCCCCTGTCATCCAGTCCCAGCTTCTGGGATCCAAAAAAGAGCATCATAGAGATACCAAAGACCTGACTTTGGATGGAGCAGAAGGAAGAGATATGATCCCAGAGAGGAAATCATTAGGTAACAATTTTTCCATTAAGGACCCTGACCTCTACCTCAGTCAGAGACACTTGAGATGCAATGAAAAATAGGGAAATATTAAGGAGAAGGGAGAGAAGTAGACAGATCCTCCCTTTCCTAAAAATAGTGGCATTATCTAATTTGGGATCACACATAAAGCTTCATCCTGCAGAAGGATGCTGTTCCAGGGAACTGGAATTCAAGCCTGTAGCATTTTAAGGTGTTATGACATGACCAGGCATCTGCTTTACAGATTTCTTTCCAAAAAGCTGCTGTGAAATGTACTGAATGAACTGATTCCTTCTGGGACTGGTTTATTTGCAGCTGCACGTGCCTCTGAGAATGACCATTGTGTCATCCATTTTTATCTTTTGAATTATTCTTCCTAGCAGCAGAAGAGGAGGAAGACTATAAAAGCAGATTCAGACATCTGCGTGCCAGCATCGGCTCCCAGTGACATATTGCTTGCTTCCCTGATGAAGAATATTTTTTATTTCAGTTTCAAATGGCTGTGAACAGTTTCATCTGAGGAAAGCCTACCTCCAATCAGCTGGAATACTTCTCGGTTCAGGGACCACTCTGAGTTGAGTGTCTGCCAATGACTTTACCAGTTCAATTGTGTGTTCTGTGTCCCTTTTATGTGGGCCATCTGGATGCAGAGTAGGTGGCACACTTCCCAGGAAAGGATGTGTATCATCACTACAGTGTTGAGACTTGAGGATTTTGTTCCCGCTTGCAGATTTACATATGCCACATCATGTTGTCTGATTGAACCAGGACATGCTCCCCACTCAAATCCTGAAGGGCCAGAGTGGCTGCTGTGATCATTAGAGTTAACAATTCTCTGAAGCCTCACTGACTTTGCCAATGTTCCCTTCTGTTGCTATGCCCCCAAGTGAGCTCCTAATCCTGAAAGTCTTCGTGTCCATAGTAGGATTCTCGAGTTTGGATTACGAAGACAGGATCCTACCTTCATCTGGGTATCCTGTTTTCACGCACTGAGAGGCCAGATAACTGAATGGTATCTTTACCCATCTTTGTATCCCTTGTTGGAAATAGTTCCAGGGCTGTGAAAAGAAGCTCTTGTATGTGTGCAGGGAATAATCTCTATACATGAAAGCAGAAGATCCAGGACTGCAAGTAAAGATGAATGCATGACACTTGGTTGACTGTGGAGATCAGTGTCATCAGGAAGACACTAGGCTTATTTGAATTTATCCTACTCCCTAGGGGGCAACACTTACAGAAGAGATTCCTGATCCCCTCTTAAAGTTTATGACAAACCTTCATTGCTGAAGCAATTAATGTTCCTCTGAATTACTTCTCATGAGGAGGTCCTTGAGAATAATGCTTTGATAAGTATGATGTCTAAGAATAGGCCTGGATGAGCTCCAATATTTTTCAACCTATTATCTCTACCAATACTGTTGTGATCACCTTGGGATTGGACAGCAGATCAAAAGTTAACCTATTGCATTGGTAGTGGTTATTTTAGTAGGCAAACAAGTGAAACTGTCAATGACAAGGCCTGTTTGGAACAGGCAGATAAGTTTCTGCCAAATCCACTCATATGAGAAAGCCTCCAGGAAAGATGCAGTGCCTGTGGAAGAGAATATTTTGTTTCTATGACCCTGTAGTATTCCAGGGCTTGCCAGCTAAGCCTCTTTCCTTTGTCAGGCACTTCCTAATTCTTTCTACTTGCATCTTTAAAGGAGAAAAGAAGGGGTTTGGATTGGGGATGTTTGTACTGACTTGAATCTGCTCATCCTCTTCCCTCTGCCTGGCACTCAATAGAGTCTACCACCTCCTTACTTTTAAATATGTCTGTGTACAGAATCTTGTCTGTTCTCTCTGGCTCAGGGTTATGATCTGGGGAGAAGAGTTCTGCTTCTTTGGGAGGGGAACTGGAGCTTATGGTAGATACTGGAGATCTGGAACACTTTGGAACTTTTTGGTGGCATTTGGTGGTTTATTCCTCACCGGGCCACCTTTCTTTTCTTATTGGGGGATCTTTTTGGTCCTAGCTTGCGTGCGAGGGTCTTGAGCCCCTGTGCTATTAACTGGCTAACATGTAAATGGAGAGGAAGCACAGGGGCACTCCTACAGAAAGAGTCCAGATCTTCCTCTTGGGAAGAAGAAAAGTCTGAAAGGATGGCAGATTCCATATCCAATTATTACCCACTTATGAATGTGGAATGGGAACCAAGAACTTTTTTTTCTTTTGAAGGTGGATTGAACCAGGAGAAAGGGTTGAGGGATATTTTGATTTATCCCTGAAAAATAGGAAAGGATGGGTCCAATCGGTCATGTCCCAAGTTCTGAAGATGACTGATCTGCCCTTGTGGAGGTGCATGCAGAGAAGGCTTGGATGGAATGTGAGGATGTGGAAGGTCCAACAAACCATCCAGACTCTGAGCCTCTTCCCCTTACAGAGTGAGAGTTTTCAGGCTGGGAGCAGTCCCCTTTACCTCGAATCATTTGGTTGCAGATGAGGTGGGGGACAAATAATGAAAATAACCTTTGTTTTTAAAAGTTAGGATTGCAGTGGATAAGACAGCAGCACTGAACTGCCACAACTGTTTACACACACTACTGGAGGTACAAATTTTGGAGCATGAGCAGAAGAGGTACAGCTAAGCCATATGGACAATGCTGAAGTGCCTCTGGTACTTAAAGGAAAAATAGTGCAGCCAAATTATCTAGTACTGGTAGAGGCATTAGGATCTAAAAACTATATTGCACCCATTAAAGATGGTGGATCAGTCCTGCCCTCACTTATACCCTGTGAGGCACCACTGAAATTTGTAAACTTGCAGGAATGGAACCGAGGGGAGAATCTGACCCATCATGTATAAAGTACCAAGTAATTGCCTCTGTGTACAGTATCCTACATCCTCATCTACTATGGATCCACAGTCTAAAATCATTATGTTTCATTTAAGCTCAAATTAATACACACAGAAAAGACTCTCTCATTGCACATCCAGCATAGACTAATACATATTTTTTAGACTAATACAAAATAGTCAACTTACATCAGAATTAAATCTCAGCTGGCAAATGTTGCATGATATGATTTGCTTTCTTCGATGAGGAAGAGGAACCCCAAATGTATGATTTATTACAGCTTTCTGAATTGGGTCCATCTGTAATGAGAGAAAGAGAAAAATAAAAGCTTTTCTGTTCCATTGGAAGGTTGCCTATGCCACTTATGGTATTAAAGAGAATCTGTCCAGTGCCAATCCATAGCAAACATTATTCATTTGGTGACAGTACATTTCTCCCTTTCTTTTTCTATCATTATTTCTGCTTTTTACTGAAAATAAAAAGGGGGAAAGAAAAAATTTAATTAGTAACCTTGAAAAAAGTTTTTTGGCTACTATTCATTCCTATCTCACTTCAGTGAAGAAAGCTGAATCAGTTAACACTGAACACGTTTACCTACCAACATGCTAATTTCTATTTTTACTTTAGGAAAGCAGCAGAGTAAAAATAATACAATTGTAAAAAAATATAAAATAAGAACCTGGGGAAAAGAAAAAAAGAAAGGGAGTAAGAAGTGAAATGTGAATAAGGATGTATAAACAACTCTATATACAGTGTGGTGCTTAGCTGGCTTTGCATCATGGCAGGATTCCCAAATATTATGAAAATCTTCAACATTGTCCCAGGTTCCAGAAATGAGTCTTTTATATGAGGCAATTTCTGTCAGAGTCAGGGTAAATTCCAAATCATCCTTCAAGTGTCTGAAGATTATTTTTCTGCCATTTAAATAAACCTTGTTTCAACCATTTTATCCCTCCTTTAGAGAACATTTCTCTAGATCAAATCCTGCTCCCCAGCACAAAGTCTGAGTAAATGGGCTTTACACAAAGAATTTCAACAGGGGTCAGAGGGGAATGATACCCTACCTGCCCCCTCCAGGCTGTGGAGTGCAATGTAGCATTTAATACATGGCTGGCTGAGCAGCTGCCAAACTTACACTCCTCCCGTGCCAGCCAATTCTTATAATCATGACCCCACTAACTGTACTCTAGTTTCTCTCCTTCCCCCAACTGTCTCTCCAAAAGCCCTCACAATCCTCCTTACACACTCGCCATGGAAGCATGGGGTCTAATGCAGTCATCCTATCAGGGAACCTCTCTGGTCACTGCTGCTCTTTGAGCCCTCCCAAAGAAGGAATCAGCACTGTGGAGGGTGCTTTGCGAGAAAGGCAAAATAGTCTTTATTATCTTTCTTGGACAATCTTCATGAGGCCAGAGTGGGATCATGTGTACCTGTAACCCACACACCTCCTGGGTGTGGTGCTCTGTCCCATCTAGTGGCACCGAGACCACTAAGAGATTAATGAGTCTGCTCTACAGCCTTAGCTAAGGGCTATATGGCTTTTAGCTCATGCAGTAGAGACTCATGCATTTAGCTCCAGAGGTCCCAGGTTCGATCCCGCCCACTAATGACCGGGTCTGTCAGTGTTACAGGTTCATACCCACCCATTGTGGGCTGCTTACCAGGGCTGGATTTCTAATTAGGCACAGTAGGTACATGCCTAGGGGCGCTCGCATTCTAGGGGCACGTAACAGTTAAAAGTGGGTTAAAAGTTTCATTTTTTATGGAAAACACGAAGGTCTGCTGTAGGCGGGGTGGGGGACTGAAGATGCTGTGCCTAGGAGCACATAAAGTGTAAATCTGGTCTGCTGCCTACAGTCCGTCTTCTCCCTCAATGCGTAAACCAAACAACCCTCTGCACAATCCAGGAAAAGGGCAGAGGCTGCTAATGTAAAGGAAGGTGCGTGCCTCTTTCCCATGCAAGTGGTGAGAACTTTGAGCAAAGGAATCTCTCTGCATGCTGATCTGGGGAACATAGTTGGATCATGATTTTGGTGCCATGGTTAGATCCAATAGGTAGCCTATTTTATGGTTCTATTTCAGCAATGGCCAAACTTTCATGAAAATCATCATTCCGGCGGAAAGGATGCAGAAAACCTTGCAAGATTGGCTGGTCCTGTAAGAAATCTATCATTTAAATTGCAGCAAGGGAGATTTAGGTTAGACATTAAGAAAAACTGTAAGGGTAGTAGAAAGCACTGCAACAAATTACCTAGGGAGGTTGTGGAATCTCCATCATTGGAGGTTTTTAAGAACAGGTTAGACAAACACCTGTCAGTGATGATCTAGAGACTATTCAATCCTGCCTCAGTGCAGGGGACAGGACTAGATGACGTACTGAACTCCCTTCCAGTCGTACATTTCTCTGATTCTATGATTTAGGCCTAAAATGTCACAAAAACTGTTCATGAGATTTCATCACCAATGCTGAAATAAACTTCCACAAACCTCCAGGTTAAAGTTGTCATGACTCTTCCTTTTTTGACAAGAACCATTTGATAATTATATTTTTTAAAAATTTTAAATAGCTGTATACTAATTCATGAGCCACTCATTTAAGCAGCAGGTAATCTTTATCTTTGAGACATGCTGTCACAGGGCTGTACAAAGTCATCATCTGAGTCATCCAACCCCTAACCATGATGCATCCAATACTCAGATTGTAATTTTTATATTTATCTTAAAAAAATGAATTTTGTTCTGAACTAATGCCCTATGGTTCACTTACTTCTCAGAAGGCAACAAAGGAGTGTTGCCGGCACAGAGTGCCCGAGGACAGCAACAGCGGGGTCTGATGCCCAGTGTGCTTCGCGCCAATAAACACACCAGGATGGAGAAGCAATCAAAGTTTATTTGGGATCCCAAAGTGGTGCTAGGAGACAGGCACGTCTCAGATCAAGCACACTGAGACAAACGGTTTTCCCTTTTTATTCTTTTGCAGTTAGGCTTCACACCCCCCCTTCACCCTCCCTTTCTCCTATAATAGTTTACTTTAAGCAAGTAGCAAGCAATTACATTTAAGCAGTTAAGTCATTCTTGGCAGCTATAAGCCTAGCTTGTTAGTAACTTCTTTAAACCGTTATCTTGTCCTGTTTCCCTTTGAACTGTTATTTTCCCTTCAGCCAGAAACATGCAGGCCTCATTATTACCACTTGGTGCCGGTATGAGCAGGGGGTTGCACACAGATAACTGGTTGCTTACATATTCCAATTGCACCTGGCTTGTGAGGTCGATTAGAGTTTAAACATGGGAGAAGTTTGGTTCTTTTGGGCCTAGTGCAGGAAGGCTTCATTGACACTAGTGGCCTTCCACCCTCCCGAGTTACCTAGGGTTATGCCTAGTGACACCAGCACCAACATGAGGTATTTGATAAATGCAGGATTGGTGCTTTGTCTGTAGGTAATTAATGATTCAGGGGAATTGTAATAGTAGGGAGATGGAGCTTTTCATCTCTTCTAGTATGAATCTGGACCAGCTCAGCATTGAAGCATTGTATCACGTGATGGCTATTCAATAGCTCATGTTAAATGGGTTGTGATCTTAGGCCAGTCCCTGGTGGAAAAGTGTTCAGATCATAAAAACAACAACACAAGGTGGTAAAGCTCCATGGGTATAAACCTACACTGGCCAAGTGAGAGTTAATGAACTGCTCTGGACTCAAGCAACCCTACCTTTCCACAACTGCCAGGCATGTCGGGGGGAGGGGGAAAGATGTAAAGGGAGAAGCCCAGCTCAGCTGGTAGCAGACTTTGAAGAACAGAGAGCAGATCTTCAGCTCTCAGCTCCTACAGAGGGCCTGGCTGAAGGCAAGAGCTGTTCAGGAGATCACTGCCTGTTGAGGTCCACTTTGAGAAAACGCAGGCCCCCTTAGCAACAAAGACACTAGAGACACGCGCCTGTGGGCACTGAACTGTGCCATGGCCTACTGGAGGTCTGTGAAAGAAGAGAATCCTTCCATGGAAAGGTAGACTCCCATGGACTCAGTTGGAGGGCTGAGTATCCTATAACCAGACCCATGCTGCTGGCAGCCTGGAGATCAAAGGCTGGGGGAGTTCAGAAACCCGTCATGTGCCCTGGAGGACCAACCCTATGACAGTTCTGCAAACAGCTTGTGGGGAAACTATCAGCTTTTGCTAGCCCTGTTAGATTTTGCTGAACAAAACACAAACATCACATGTGTTTGTACCATGCCCAGCACAATGGAGCTCTGAGCCCAACTGGGGCCTCTGTTTTCCACTGTAATACAAATAATGTACAACAACAAGGATTAGTTTGATTATACCAAGGACTGTAATGCCAACATGCTGTGGCACACTGTGATGATGTCACACTTTGATCTAATGTGTGTGCTGCAGTCTTTTCACGCTGTAACATCATGTTTGAAAAGTCCATGCTCCAGAATGTATTATAGAACACAGAGCAGGAGAGGGGCAGCTATATGAGGAAAGCAAATAGCCTGGCAAGTCAGCAGTCCATTCCTGGGTGGTACAGAGAGGAAAAAAGAAGACTGATCTGCTTGTGCCACCTGACTTCCAACACTAGAGCACAGGGTCTGCTTTGGCTGATTTTACCACATTTCATTGGTGTTGAGGCTTTGGGAACTGTGGCGTAGATATGTCTATACAGCCTGGGAATCACACCTCCCAGCTCAAATGCAGACATACCCTTAGCCCCAAGCTAGAAATGGGAACCTCTTCACACTCACCCTATCACCTCAGGTCAGATTACAAGAACTGAACAGATACACTCTTTTCTCTCTTCCAATATACCTTTTCCCTGAAAGGCTGAGATTTTTAACGCAGTACCTTAATACTCAAAGTATACAAACAAGAAAAATGTGTAGTGTTTGAATACTTCCTGAGAATTAGAAACATATTTTTCTTCCAGCTGGTCCTCACCTCTAAAAGATAGTCTTTTATGTCTCTTATCCCATCACATCCTTGACTCTGCCAGTGAAATCAGCCTTGAGTGCCTGTCTGTTTTCCCACAAATATCTTCATGCTTTCTTTCATGTTGCCTCTAATGTGTGGATTGCCCTTCCTGACCTAAACTTTAATTCAGATCCCTCCTCAAGGCTCACTTCTGTTGAGACACCTTCAGGAAATCAACCAGCTAACAATGGCTAGGCTAAACAGCATTTGGGGGATAACTTATCTATTAAAAAACGTTGATGATTTATGTGATCACTCCATTCCATGTCTATCCTATCTTTTTTAATGTTCTGATTAAAATTAAATTGTGATCTCTCCTCAGTAATGATTATTTCTACCTATTTGTTTACTCCGTTCCTAGCATAATACAGTCTGACCCTCATTGGTGGTTCTAGGTCTTACCGCAATAAAAATCACTATTCCCTGAAATTTCTTGTCTTTTTGAGTCCCGTAACTTCTATCCTTTAATCAGCAACATTTTAAATAAAGTTGGACCTGGAATATCAAAATAAACATTAGTATCAATTTTTGTAACACATAATCCACAGGCGCATTAGAGAAATTAGTTTCATCTGCCAACAGGAACAGATCACAATCAGTGGTTTAGCAAGCATAGCTTATCTGATTCTTCTACTAATGCTCAAACTGCAATGAGACTCTCCGATTCTCAAGTGGATTAGATGGTTTGTCTGCAGCTTTACATGCCTCATATATGGCCACAAGTTCTGTGACATCAGCTGGGAATTACTGATCTTCCAGTTAATTTCTCCAATATGAAATGTTCTGTAGTGATGGACCTTGATCTGTTGTCTCTACCTGTCCTTTCCCTCAGTTTCTTTTCTCTCTCGTTCCTCTTCCTTTGTCCCTCTCTCCCCAACCAGTCTCTCCCCTCCTTCCCCCACCTTCTCCCACATATGCACTGGCCCTCTGACTCTCTACATAGCTGGGTGATGATACCAGAACTTGGTTCAGCTGCTATAGTACTTGTGATCGTTTCACAGATGATGGCCTAGACTCTCAGCATTAACACACCAGGCTGTAAACTAGCCACAGAAGCGCTACATTTTACATATGAAATCAGGGAGTCAACCATCCAGGAAACAAGCACTTAAAGTACAATACAAAAGCTGCTTCAATGACGACTTGACTAGAACAACTAATCTCTGAAGGATTTGGGTTTATCCACCTCTGTGGTAAGGATGCTGACTCAAAAGGGGCTTGGATTTCTGGTGGAACTAATGTCCTCCCATTAGATTTAACAAGTTTGCAGCACATAACTTTTGTAAGCAGTTGGTTTTTGGTTGGGTGGCTGTTTGGTTTTTTTGGGGGGAGGGTGTGTGGAAAGAGGATCAAATATTCTCCACAGATTTACTCTTCTTTTCCTGCTGATAAAGAAATACATGCCTGCGTATTTCCCTTCCTTTTTGTATAGATTTGTACTTCTCCTACTCACTACAGAACATGGCCCTATTGTGAACCTTATGATTTGTGCTTGTAGTGCTATAAGCAAAGCTCTCTGGATAACCTCCAAGGTGATTAAGGAAAGCTGGTTCAAATGCAGGAATCCTTTCTCTGCCAATTGCTCTTTGACACAGCAAGTCAGAATTACTTTTCCCAATATGACTCCATAAACCCGGCTCCTAATAAAGTCAGGGCAGACAACCGTAAGTGAGAGTGAGAACGACGGAGTGATATTTGGCATTATTATTTTTTCCTAGAAATCTCATTTGGGAATCGCTGCCAATGCACAGATTAAAAAAAAAAAAAAAACATTCAAAAGCATCAGAGAAGCATCCAAAAGTTTGTTGTAGGAAGGCAGAGAAAAGCAAATACATTTTTTGAGTGCTGCTTGATGGGAACTGGGGACTGACTGACACTGGAAGGCAGAAGCTTGGGGGGCCTGTTGGGATCACACAGATGGATGGAGATAGTTAATTCTCAGAGGGATCTAGGGAGGAGGGGTTGCAGGCAAGTTTGAGGGGAGCAATAGCCTCCCAATGTTTAGAGAAGCAGATGAGAATTTAGATGCTTAATGGAACTCTTTTCAGGTTCACTGATTGCTACTAATTATACATGCAAATTGTATCCCACATTTTAAATATCATTTATGTGCTAACTATATGCTTTTATTTGAAAGAGGTACTATCAAGATAACAATTATTTTATAAAATCTGTTTTACTGTTCTACTAGTGCTATGTTATTATAGTTTGTTAATTAAAAAAAAATCTCCTTTATTTTTTTTCTATTTGGGATACGGGGTTGGAGGTGTGAGATAGGGAGAGACTGCAATTCACATAGGAACAGATCAGGTTTCTGCTTTTGAGGCTATGCTGGAGGGTATGATATTGTAAGATGCCCCCTTACTCTTCCTTGAGCCGGCTTCCTGGATTGTGGATTGCAGCATGGAGCCTCCATATGTAGAATATGTCCCAACCCCCACACTACTGTCTGGGATGGAGAATGGGTGCAGCTTTGTCTCTCCTTCTTCACACATACAAACATGCTATCAAAGTTATGCTGGCATACTGGAGTGGGGAAAGTACACTGCACTAGATCTAGATCTGGTACCAGTTATTTCCCCCTAGAAGCATGGAGGAACCTGGAAGGCTGACTGAGACTTTTGGAGTCACAATGTGACATCTGGTCTGCTCCTGGGACAGTGTATTGCTCCGGGCTGGTGGCAAAGCCATGATGGAACTCTTCTTAGCTCTGGCTACTAGGTAGGAAAATTTCACATTCCAATCTTAGTCACTTTTCCTTTTTGATACCCAAGCACTAGTACAATGGTTTTTTGTTTGTGTTTTTAATTATTCAAATAAAAGCTTGTGGGTTTTTTCCATTGTTTTTAAATTACAAAATATTTCTATTCTTTGGTCAAATACTATAATCCTTCTTCAAGACTCAGTCATGTTAACTTACATTGGTAGCTTTGGTAACTGTCTGAGTTAATGTTCAATATAGACGGCAGACATTGGCCCCTTATTTAGTTTTGTTAACCCAAACTCTTCCTTTCCCATTCATTTATTGTTAAACAAAGTCCACATTTTGAATCTAACCACTTGACAATGTCCCTCTCAATGTTTTTAAGCCACTATTCTAGAGTTACCATAGCTGTTGTCCTCTCTAGCCAACTCTCTGTGTGGGGTCTTGTTAATGACAGGGATGAAATCTGGGGTGGGAGTTTCTACATAGCAACTGTTGATACAAAATTTAATAGTCATAAGGATCATTTCTGGAAAATAGTTATTAATTGCTCTTCCCTTTGTTGATGATCCTTCTTACTGAAGCCATTAACTAACAAATCTGCCAGGCATATCTATTTAATCACAAACACAGAAATAATGTCCTAATTATCTGGCGACTCATGAGAGCTGTGTGGGGAGGAAAAGTTTACGCCTACAAAGAATTTTGTTCCTTTTCAATTTTCACTGTTTCAAATGGGAGGCAGAAAAAAGTATGTTTTTTTATTTTTATTTTTGTGTTTTGTGTAAACAAAAGAAACAGTAGTTTTAATTCACCTCATACAAGTACTGTAGTGCAATCTCTTTATCGTGAAAGTGCAACTTACAAAGATAGATTTTTTTTTGTTACATAACTGCACTCAAAAACAAAACAATGCAAAACTTTGGAGCCTACAAGTCCACTCAGTCCTACTTCTTGTTCAGTCAGTCGCTAAGACAAACAAGTTTGTTTACAGTTACAGGAGATAATGCTCCCACTTCTTATTTACAATGTCACCAGAAAGTGAGAACAGGCGTTCGCATGGCATTTTTGTAGCCGGCATTGCAAGGTATTTATGTGCCAGATATGCTAAATAGTCATATGCCCCTTCATGCTTCAGAAACCATTCCAGAGGACATGCTTCCATGCTGATGACACTCATTAAAAAAATAATGCAGGAATTAAATGTGTGACTGAACTCCTTGGGGGAGAACTGTATGTCTCCTGCTCTGTTTTACCTACATTCTGCCATATATTTCATGTTATAGCAATTTTATGTTATAGCAATGACACAGCACATGTTGTTCATTTTAAGAACACTTTCATTCAAATTTGAAAAAACACAAAGGTACCAATGTGAGATTCCTAAAGATAGCTATAGCACTTGATCCAAGGTTTAAGAATCTGAAGTTTCTTCCAAAATCTGAGAGGGATGAGGTGTGGAACATGCTTTAAGAAGTCTTAAAAGAGCAACAGTCCGATGTGGAAACTACAGAACTGAACCACCAAAAAGAAAGATGCTGGTTGCTTTGACTCAGATGATTAAAATGAAATTAGTCAGTCCACACTGCTTTGGATCGTTATCGAGCAGAACCCGTCATTGTCATGGACACATATTCTCTGGAAAGGTGGTGGAAGCATGAAGGGACATAAGAATCTTTAGCGCACCTGGCATGTAAATATCTTGCGACGCCAGCTACAACAGTGCCATGCAAACAACTGTTGTCACTTTCAGCTGTTATTGTAAACAAGAAGCGGGCAGCATTATCTCCTGCAAATGTAAATAAACTTGTTTGTCTGAGCGATTGGCTGAACAAGAAGTAGGACAGAGTGGAGTTGTAGGCTCTAAAGTTTTACATTGTTTTGTTTTTTGAGTGTAGTTATTTTTTGTACATAATTCTACATTTGTAAATTCAACTTTCATGATAAAGAGATTGTATTACAGTACTTGTATGAGATGAATTGAAAAATATTATTTCTTTTGTTTTTCACTGTGCAAATATTTGTAATCCAAAATAATATAAAGTGAGCACTGTACACTTTGTATTGTGTGTGGTAATTGAAATGAATACATTTGAAAATGTGGAAAACATCAACAAATATTTAAATAAATGGTATTCTATTATTTTTTAACAGTGCTATTAATCGCACGATTAACCATGATTAATTTTTTTAACCACACGATTAATCAAAATTAATTTTTAAAATCACTTTACAGCCCTAATTCCATACATCCAAACTGTGACACTATAAGAATGTTGCAAATCTAGACACAGATTCCATGCCCAAGCATAATACTATATAACGTAGAATATAATATTGCTACACTAAGCTATTTTCCCTCAAAACCAATAATTTGGTGGACTTCATGTACTTTGAAAACTGTATGGCTGATATACACTGCACAGTTCAGAACATGGGGCAACTCACCATGTTGTTTCTGAGACACATTGAAAGGGTGGGAACGCAGTTACTGCAACTGAACCAGAACCTCAACTGGTGTAAGTCAGCATAGCTCAGGGATCTGGCCCTAAAATCATTTGACATTCATTAGGACTTAGCAAAATAAATAAATAAAAAATAAAGATGCTCAAATAATTTGCTTTTATGTGCAACTGGAAAACTATGATATCAGATGTTTAAAATGCATGTTCTAGATGTGCTATCATGCATGGCTCATCCTCTTATTGCTAATTTATTCAGTGTTGCCTCAGTAATTATGCTGAATAATTACCCAGTGAATTGAAATTCAACATTACAAGTGCAACCTTTCTTAGTGATCTACCGTTTCTGATCTTATCAATGAAACAGTGTAATACTGTAATGTGCTGCTTTTCATACATCTCATATAGAAACACTATTTACCCAAATTAAACAAAATGATTCAGGAGAAAAATCTCTCTAGCAATTATAACCACCATCTGCAGTATTTGCAGAAGGACTATTTTTTAGAAAGTAATTATTTAAAATTGGGCAGAACCCTAAAAATGAATGTCTGAAGACACAATCATTGTGCTAATTAGGCACACTAGAACAAAATGCAAGGAATTGTAAAACTACACTAAACCTGTGCACACGTGTTTGTGTATACATATTTTACATACACAAAAACTACATTAAAAGAACATTATTATGGTTACAAAATCAAGCGTTCAAAAGTTAGGAAATGCCAGAATTAAGGTTGCCTGGGCAAACCTTAATTTGCCCAACTTACGTGTTTGTATTATGATACAGTCTTTAATTTCATCACATGCTTTTTCCTCAGGACACCCCTGCCTCATTCAATGCCCCGAATAGACAGTGCTCACTTAATGAACAGCTGTTTAATATTATGTTTCTTCCTCCTTACTCAAAGTGTGGCCCTGGGCCTTATTTACCGCACACTAACCAAACCCTGCTCTGAAAACAGAATTATTAGTTTCCTCCTGGGCTTTTCTGTGGCACTAATCAGTATAGTAAGTGAGTGCTTCACAAATATTAAATTAATGCCCAACACCCCTCTGAGATGGGCAAGTATTATCCCTTATTTACAGACAGGGAGCTGAAGAACAGGGAGGTGAAAGTCAAAAGTATCCATTCATTTTGGATGCCCAATCTGAGATGCCAAGGACCTGATTTTTCAGAGTACTTAGTGTTATGTAGCAATTAATATGTTTAAAGCACAGCTCCCATTGACTTCAGTTGCAGCTGAGAGTACTCAGCGCTTCTGCAAATCAGACGGCAGGGCATCAAATTGGGCATTCTGAAAGCGAAGAACACACAATTTGTGACCACCTGTGAAAAAAATGGTTTAAGTGACTTGATTAACTTCACACAGGAACTCTGTGGCACAGGCAGTGATAGAGTCCAGTTCTCTAGAGCAACACTCAACTGCCTGAACTGTGAGATCCTCCTTTATTTCCTGCAACTCCCTGCCTCATACACATCTTCCAACTTCTGCAACAAATGAGGCAGGGGTCCTACAGACAACAGCATCTTTCACTAGTCAATCCCGATTCATCCCCAGAGCAGATCCAAAAAACCCTCTCAAACCTTATCAAAACAAACCTTACCCTGCACGCACAACTGTCCCTGTGGGGAGCAGATGAGAGAGAGAACAAAGCACCCATCACAGATGTTTGTCATGTCATTTAATGCACTACCAAAAGGTGCTCAGATGCAACAGTGATGAAGGCAGTATACATACATACAGAGATTAGAATAGAATGTGGTACCTTAATTTAAGGTCCACACATACATCATGTTGGTTTTCTAACCATAAAAGAATAAAAGAGCTCAAGCTTAAAGTACTGAAAACAATGGGATTTTTTTTTTGTAGGCACTGTGGAAAAAGTGGTATTTCAGGAGACTTAGATGAGGAGAGGCAGAGGTAATCATATTATTAAACATATAACAACGTCCTAAAACAATGAAAGGGAGAAATGTTAAGCTTTCTGTAAAGATACCAATAAAGTTAAAATTCTAACATTTTCAAAGTCTCATTGTTTCACAAGTTCAAGCAAGAATGAAGCACATATAAAGTCTGGAGAAAACAACATAATAATAAAAAGCTAAGAGCATTTTCAAGCTTAGTCTTTAAGATAGAGTCCGGAACAAAAGGTCAGAAAGCGTAATGAAGATTACATAACTCATTCCCAATAGGATTGTTCAAATGTTCATATGTGAATGAACTTTGAAAAACTGGACCAAAGGTTATAATTGTTTTTAGTGACAGTGGATCCTTTTAATAACTCCTAGTAAACAAAAGCAGGATGTTTGCCAGACAAATTTTATTAATTTCTACAGAATTGGGCCCTGAAAGGAACATTTCCTCAGAGTGCATGAGAGTCCAAAAAGGCCATTACAGTCTATTACATACACACATTTGAAAAAATTGTTAATGGAAAGGCATGTTTAGGGACTGAAGAATAATTCTCACTGTTAATCATGAGGGCTGCATTGCATTATGCCAGTACTGCTATGCCCAGATAGGCAATTTTTAAAAACACTTCTTATTTATGCAATAGAGTGTAATGATTCCAAAAAAGCCATTATAATCCAATATGCTATATGTGATTAGAATATTTTAAAAATGTTGAATTCTTACCTGCGAGAATTCAAACAACATTATAATATATTCTATAGTGTCTAAGACTTTTCAGTATTTAAACACTTTATAGAATGTGTCTTTATAAGTAAGGTAAAAGTAAACCATTGAGAAGAAGTTACTGTACATAAATAGCAAGCATCTTGCAAAGCTAAATGTCTTAAAGGGACAGTGTCAACTGGAGTTATTCAGTTAATTTTAAAAAGTAGTTTCAAGCAGGCCCAGATTGAGACATAGAGAACATCTACACTTGCAAGTGCATACAGCTACACGTGTGGTTTTGGGCCATGCCATAACCCCCCTTACTGTCCACATCTGAAGCCCTGAAGCACATTCCTGGAGGACAGTGCAGGTATGTACATGTCTCTGCTGTGGCATGGCCCATCCCCTTTCTACAGTGCAGTATGAAGGGGGGCAAAGGGGGCATACCAGGTCACCAGTATTGATAGTCCTCCAGGGCCATTCCCACAATGCATCAATCCTTTTGCTGCCTGATCCTTACCCAAAGGTACTGAAGTCCCTTTACCAGCAGTACTAATGACCTGTGCTAAGTACTTCAGAACAGTTTTCTGCTGAAATCTATTGATCAGTACAGGTGATCATGGATCAAGTTCCAAGGGCAGACGCCTGGTCTCTGGAGCACACCTGGGTACTGATCAGTGTTTGCTCAGAGTACACCTTCCTCCGCAACTTCGCCCGAGTTGGCTGGAACATTCATCTGTACCAGGAGATTTCATGGCAGCTGGAGGAGGCTGCCATTCACCGGACTCTGTCCCAGCACCGGGAACACATGAAGCACCTGAGGCTCCTGAAGGACTCAAACAATCGCTCTGGGAGGAGACCTAGCTCATGCCCCAGCTGGGTGCTTTCCAGGGCTCTGGGCACAGAGCCCAAGGTCACTCACAATCCCCTCCTCAACCCCACACCTGTTTCATCATACAATGGGATGCCAATGAGGGGCAAGATGAGGAGGCAACGGGGACCTCTAAGGAAGCCCTGAGAGGAGAATGTGATTCTTCTCCTATAGCCCTGCAGACCCCCTTGAGGAGCCTGAGGAGGCCCTGAGCTGCAGCAGAAACCAGAACCTGAGGCTGGTAAATCACAATACATCCCCACACAACCTGGAAATATCCCTTCTTGCTCCAGTAATACATGCCTGAAGCTGCCCCCCGCCCCATCACCACACCCTACCTCTGTCCATCCTGACACGGTCCCTGAGCAAGACACAGTTGCAAATAAAAGGTTTTATTGAAATCTCAAGAACCACCGTAAAACATTTATCATCAACTGTAGCAAATTATTAACAAGCAGTCCCTGTGCTCCTGGTTGTCTGTGAATTTTTCAGCCAGCACTCTGAATGGCGATAGTCCCTAGGCAGAACCTGCTGGGGCAGAAGTGATGAGGGAGAATGTGGGTTCTGAAAGGGTCCAGGTGGGGAAAGAACAGTTTTATGATACTTATGGCTGCTCAAAGACCAACAACCACTCCTCTCCCTCCCCACCTATTTCCTTCACCCTGTGAATGGGAGCCAGGGGAGTGGGAGGGAGGGACTGGTGGCTCAGGTGTCAGTCTGGAAAGGGAAAGAAAACTATTTACTTGTCCAAAGAAAGTCAGAGCAGTCTGTTAACCCTGTGACTATTTCAAATGTTTTGTATAATTCCCAGTCCCTGGTGTCTGTCCTCTCCCCACACTGAACAGCTCTGCAGAAGCCAGGAGAAGTAGGTGTGGGTGAAGCATCCACTCCAGGGATTGCACAAACACAATTCCAAGTCCTTCACCAGTGGAGAGGTGATTGGCTTGTAGTGTTAACCAAAACTTCAGTGAAGAAGATACATCTGTTTCCATGTCCCTTTCAATACTCTTCAGGGGACATGGGCCGGACCTAGGAAGTAGGTGGATGTTTTCTGTGGTTATCTGTTCCTCTTCCATGGCAATTCTGCCTGCTAGCATAGAATACAGTCAATTTCCTCTCAAATTGCCACCCAGTCCTGTAAGCCTAATTCTGCAAACTTTTGGCATAGCAGAAATTTAAGCTGGTTTCCTGAGGTTTAAAAGCAGGGCAAATGTGCTGGGCTCAATTTTGTAGTTCACCAAACCCCTCCACTCAGCAATATATAGAGGGGTCACCATTATCAGCAATGTCCCTCTAGCATAGGTGGCTGAGTGTCCTCCACAGTCAGGGCCGGCCCTAGGTTTTTTGCCGCCCCAAACAAAAAACAAAAACAAAAAACCAAACAACCTCTGAGAGCGCCTGGTATGCGCTCCTGAAATTGTGCCGCCGCCCAAGCACATGCTTGGTTTGCTGGTGCCTAGAGCCGGTCCTGTCCACAGTATTGGAAAGCCACCTCTCTTTTCCATTCCGGTACCTTCAAATAACTATGTTCTCCAGCCTTTAAAGAACACAAAGGTGACATGGTAACATCGCCCTGAAGGAACCAAACCCCACCCCAAGCAGTCCATCCATGCACTGTAAACATTACAACATTTTAATAAAAGTCCTGCAGGCATCTTACCATTTTTAACCTCTGCTCCTTCCTCCTGTGCTGCAAAAGTAGTCTGAAGGATGGCGGCTGTAACAGCTGCATTCCCGGGATTCTAAAAAGCATCACTGTTGTGGCTTTTGGAAACAGAGTTGTGTTACATGTGGGGATTTAGGATATTTTGTTTGACTTGGCAGGACATTCCAATGCCAAGAGGGAACCTATTTTGCCAGGAGGGCAGGAGCAGCACTGCAGGGAGAGCAGAGGAAGCTGCCGAAGGACTCTGTAGGATCTACTTGTTGGCATAGACAGAAGGAGTCAGGAGCAGTTGGACTTTCTTAGGGCAAGGGAGGATCAGGCTCTTAGGCAAGATGAGGCATTTGACAAATGAAGAGACAGCACAGGCAATGGGACTGTGCGAAGAGGGAACAGGACTATGCGCTCATCTAGTTCCTAATCCAATTGGTGGCAGAATGTTTTCAGGGCCCGCCCACTACTCTTGCCACAGCTCCTTTCCCAGAACAGGCTCCTCCTCCTGCTCCCCCTTCTTCTCATCCTCCAGCTGATACCCAGGCTGCTGCCTAGGCAGCATCTCCCCCTGCCACCCTTCATCAGGGAACAAAATGCTGGATGCCCAGCACAACATACTCTGCTTGCACCCAAAATCCCTCACATGGGAACCACTAGAGCATGGAGGAGGGGAATGACAAACCCCATTCTGTTGTTGTGGCTTAGTCCCCAAACCCCACACAGGAGATGTCCACATTTGTCACTACCCACAATATTCTGCGGATGTTCCCCCCTTCTCAGGGCGAGGACAAGGGCATGGAGACACCTCGACAGAATTGGTTGCCCACTTCTGCAAGAATATGGCTTTTGGTGGGGGGGGTTCATTTGTTCCTGTTACAAACTGTTTTAGCTCTATGTCCCATGTATATGTGTAAATAAAAGTTACTGTTCACTTCACTTGTGTATGCACCTTGTTTTCCCAAGTATGAATAATGCAATAATCCCCAGAGGTTTGGGATGAGGTAGCAGTATTCACAGCACAAGACTGCGATTTCTGTTAAAATCTGGTTCCATGGACATGCTAACAATTCTGTACCTTCCACAACCCCTTCCCCTTACCCCGAGCTGTGAATTGGCTAATGTTTAAAAGAAAAGGAGGGTGGGTGGGGAGCTCATAATAATGATGTATGCTGTGAAATAACTGTTGCTTGTCCAAAGCACCACAATGAAAACCTGAGGACAAGTTAATTGAAACATCTTTATGTGTCTGTTGATAATTAAGTGAGAATACAGACAAAGGAAAAAAGTAACAGTGAAGGTACCTAACAGCCAAGTGCCTTAATGACTCCCTACCCCACCAAACAGTTCCCACTTGCAGTCATGTGAGCTGTCATGCTGTGGGAGCAATCCAACATAGCACCTGATAAGAGCTTTGAGCTATAGTGGCAGACAGAAGACGTGTAAGGAAGAAATGTGTTAATTCCCTACCAAAACCTTTCAGAACTTTTTAAAAGTACTGTAAAAATGCTTAAGGGCTCCCCATAAAACTACCTGAAACACAACAGTTAACATGAAACAAAACCATTGCTGAAGGATGATATTAAAGTGTGTTAAAAGTCCCCATAGCACAAAACCACAGCCAAAGCTGTTAAGATTCAGGGTCCTCCCCAATTGTCTGATTTCAGTTAGTACATCAGCTGCAGGGGATCAAAACCCACCCCAAGGTATCTCACAACAGAAGGCAATGCTCTACTGAGCTTGTCAAGCAGCACCACAGTGTCACAATAATGTACCTTGGCACAGTCCCAGGTAAGCTTCTGGCTCCCCACTGGTCCATTATGTGTGAGCTCACATCATCACAAATTTCTCTGGTTTCCTGGGAACCAGAAGCAGTGTGCATGCGGGTGAGATCAGGTTGCCTGTACTGAATTTGAAAAGCAATTGTGTCCTGTGCCCACTCCTCGTGGAAATATTCCCCTTTAGCCTCACATACGTTATGCAAAGCACAGCATATCACAATAATCCAAACAGTACGGGACCCCTTGGCATCCCAGTGGGTCCAGAGGCATCACCAATGGTAGTTTGTTCTGCAGCTACTCAGTCTGCAGTACAAATCCCTTGTTCTTGGGTCAGCAATGTCGGGGTGCAGCTTCACGAGCCATGGTAGCACCAGGTATTTGGGGTCCCCCAAAACAAATGTCGGCATGGAAACACCATACATAGTCATGCCTTTTCGGGGGAATAAAGTCCCTTCTTTCCCCCTACGGTACAACCCCAATCTCCTGAGCACTCTGGCATCATGGATCTTTCATGCATGTACATTGTTCGTGTTCATGAACCGATGACCCCTGTGGTTCACTAAGCCTTGGAGAACCAGTGGATAGTAATCTTTGTGCTTCATGTAGTCATTGGCCCCTTTTAGTGGGCAAAATACAGGGATGTGTGTTCCATCAATGGCCCCCACACTGTTCAGAAAACCCTATCCTCTGAAATCCCGCTATAATTTCAGGGACTTTGGTTTATGGCCACCACCAGCGGGCAGATCGCAGTATTGAGAGCCTGGCAAACCAGTACAACCACTACCCTAACAGCTGACTTCCCAACCTTGGACTGGTTGGCAACAGACCAGTAGCTGTCAAGTGTTGCCAGATTCCAAAGGGCAAAAGCCATCTGCTTCTGCACTGATATAGGTTTCCAAAATCAAGTGATCTGGTGCTGGAGGGTTAGTGCAACTCAGTGATGGTCTGCTTCCTCATTCTGAAGTTCTTCAGCCCTCATCATCATCCCAGGTTTCGAATATGATGTGGTCCCACCACATCGTGCTGGATCTCTGTGACCAGAAATAATGGTCAATCCATGTGTGTACTATGGCAATTCTAGCATTCAAAACATCTGTTGCACGGGACCTGACTGGATTGTCATTTCTCCTTTGGGTCAGCAGTCTTCACCCTCTGACAACTCTCCGAACCAATTCTGTCCAGTATGTGATACTACAGTGCATAAACATTTGTCCCAAGAGCAGGAGCAGAAGCAGGAACGCATCTTCTTGGACTTGCTCCATTTCCCCAACACTGTTTGGCAGAAGGGAGAGATGAGCAGGAGCAGCTATCATCAAATGCCTGAAGGCAGCAACATGCAGCAAAGCATTTCTTACAGCATCTGCTCTGGCACACAGAACTTTGGAATGCTGCCCCTGAAATTTTAGTGTTAATTTCACATACCAAAAAAGGGCAGTGTGGATATGGGTATTTGCCTGTGTGCAGCGTGTTCCCTTGCCGAGCACAGTATATGTGGACACTCAGCATGGGTACGTGGTATACACTCTAGCAGTACGCACACATGTAACTGTTTACAGTCACAAGTGTAGAAACAGCCATAGGCACTACAGGACCTGACTCCTGGAGTCACTAAGTTGTCAGAATCTCAGCTTTAATTTAATTTATGTTTCTAGTGCTTACGGTTGTGAAGAACACCTTGAACACATGGCCTTAGTGTAACAATGCAGTGGTGTTTGCCTGATTCTGCAGACAGCTTGAAACAATAGTTTCTGAAAGGTGGCAACTGACCCATTCATCCCAGCCATTGTCTAGTCTAGGATAAAAGGGACTCTTTTTAAAAGGGTTAGCTAACATGTTCCATCTCACACATTTTAAAACCTTAGCATAGACAGGGCAAGCTGTATTTTAACGTGTTAGCTGGTCGAGCACCCAATAATTAAAATGAAGGGTCTGGGACCACATGCTTGGCAGGTATTAAAGTCCCTTTCTTTCACCAGAGTGACATAAAGTGAACATAAAACATTCCTGATGAGCACCTGAGAACTTCCTCTCTGTCTGGCTTGAAAACTTGTCTCTCTCACAAGCAGAAGTTGGTCTGGACTTACACACAACTATGAGAGCCTCCATTAAGAGAGTGCTCCTCAGTGTTCTGTCCCTTGCAACACATCAAATTCTGTGGTTTAGTTATTGCTGTTTAAGAAAAATGTTCTCATAGAAAGGAAATGAATTTTTATTTTTCTCCTATACACAGTGGTTGCTGCTGGAATTCATACACTGTGGCAACTGGCACATTTGCAGACTACAAATCAAGCACCAGAAGCAATTATCACAAGGGGTATTCCAAGTGGCTAGTAAACAAAGCTTGGCTGAAGGCATTACCGAAAAACACGTAACTGGGGCTCATTGTCAAAATTCTGCTTCAAAGCCTCTCTGATTCAAATATCCCCCCATTATGCTCCTCTAATAGCTCTGATATCTGGCTGTTCTAAATCAGCTGCCAGACAATCTGCCTCAGTGCACCATCCCTGGGGAAATTTTTCCCACTTACATTCACAAATATTATGCAAAGTACAGCAGGCTGCTATGACCATGGAATTATTTTCCACATTGAGGTCTAACCTGCCATATAGGCAGCGCCAGCGAGCCTTTAATCTGCCAAATGCACATTCAACAGTCATTCTGCAACTGCTCAGCCTGTTACTGCTATCAAGGTTTCTGGTGTAAGGCTTCATGAGCTGTAGCAGTAAGTGGTAGGCTGGGTCTCCCAGGATCACTATGTGCATTTCAACATCCTCCATTGGAATCTTCTGGTCTGGAAAGAAAGTCCCTACTTGCATCTTCTTGACCACCCTGCGCTGATATCAATTAAATGACCCCAGTGATCCACAAGCACCTTCAATACCACAGAGAAGTAGCCCTTTCCATTGATGTAATCTGTCACATGATGGTATGGGGCCAAAATTGGGATATGCGCAGTTAGGGAATACCATTGCCGCAAAGCCATCCACTATTTCACACACATTTCTCAGAGTAACAGTCCTTCATAGCAGAGTGAGATTAATGACTCTGCCCACTTGTGTGAACACAACTCACACGGTGGACTTTCCAACTGCAAACTGATTCTCAACTGACCAATAGCAGTCTGTAGTTGCCAGCTTTCACACAGTGATCACTGTGTGCTTCTCCACCGAGAGGTCAGTCCTCATTTTGGTGTCCTTGCGTTGCAGGGAAGGGGCGAGCTTTGCACATAGTTTCAGGAAGGTGCTACCACAATGCACTGCACTGCTCTTTGTGGCATTGCAAGAGCTGCTAATGTGGCCATGCCAGTGCGCTTGCGGTTGACAGTGTAAACGCACAGCAGCGTTTTCTCTGCTGCAGTCTCTGAAGGCTGGTTTAACTCCCAGCACTCTACATCTGCAAGTGTAGCCATGCCCTTGTTTACATTTGCAGGAGATAATGCTGCCCATGTCTTATTTATAATGTCACCTGAAAGTGAGAACAAGCAGTCTCATGGCACTGATGTAGCCGGTGTCACAAGATATTTACAGGCCAGATGCGCTAAAGATTCTTATGTTCCTTCATGCTTCAACTACCATTCCAGAGGACATGCATCCATGCTGATGATGGGTTCTGCTCGATAACAATACAAAGCAGTGCAGAACAACACATGTTCATTTTCATTATCTGAGCCAGATGCCACCAGCAGAAAGTTGATTTTCTTTTTTGGTGGTTCGGGTTCTGTAGTTTCCGCAATGGAGTGTTGCTCTTTTAAGACTTCTGAAAGCATGCTCCGCACCTTATCCCTCTCAGATTTTGAAAGGCAGTTCAGATTCTTGAACCTTGGGTCGAGTGCTGCAGCTATCTTTAGAAATCTCACACTGGTACCTTCTTTGTGTTTTGTCAAATCTGCAGTGAAAGTGTTCTTAAAACGAACAACATGTGCTGGGTCATCATCCGAGACTGCTATAACATGAACTATATGACAGAATGTGGGTAAAACCATGGAGCAGGAGACATACAATTCTCCTCCAAGGAGTTCAGTCAGAAACTTAATTACCGCATTATTTTTTTAGCGAGTGTCATCAGCATGGAAGCATGACCTCTGGAATGGTGGCTGAAGCATGAAGGGGCATACAAATGTTTAGCATACCTGGCACATAAATACCTTGCAATGCCGGCTACAAAAATGCCATGCGAACGCCTGTTCTCACTTTCTGGTGACATTGTAAATAAGAAGTGGGAGCATTATCTCCTGTAAATGTAAACAAACTTGTTTGTCTTAGCGACTGACTGAACAAGAAGTAGGACTGAGTGGACTTGTAGGCTCCAAAGTTTTGCATTGTTTTGTTTTTTAGTGCAGTTATGTAACAAAAAAAAAAAAATCTATCTTTGTAAGTTGCACTTTCACGATAAAGAGATTGCACTACAGTACTTGTATGAGGTGAATTAAAAATACTGTTTCTTTTGTTTACCATTTTTACAGTGCAAATATTTGTAATAAAAATAGTATAAAGTGAGCAGTGTACACTTTGTGTTCTGTGGTGTAATGGAAATAAATATATTTGAAAATGTAGAAAAACATCCAAAATATTTAAAAAATTTCAATTAGTATTCTATTATTAACAGTGCGATTAATCACGATTAATTGTTTTAATCACAATTAATTTTTTTGAGTTAATCACCTGAGTTAACTGCGATTAATCCAAAGCCCTAGTTTTTTTCCATGGGACACAGCACGGCAGGTATCAAATTGCTGTTCAGATTTGCAGCTCATGAAATACTGCGTGGTCAGCCACATTGTGTTGATAACACTTATCACAAGACTAGAGAGCAGTGCAGGATCCATGCTCTCAGGCAGAGATGGCAGATGCACAGTTTACAGGAGCTATTGAAAAACAGTGCAAAATGTAGTCATAAGCCCATGGAATGATCAGACCGATAAAAACTGTATCATGGGATGGTGAGCCCGTACCGAGGATGCACTGCAGTCTATTTCCCATTCCTACAACTCCTAGTGGCAGAAAGTGATGAGATGCACAGTGGGATAGCTACCCACAGTGCACTGCTCTCTCTCTCTCTCGCTTCTAGAGCACCACCTGTGGATGCGCTCCGCCAACACAAGGAGCATTGTGTGAACATGCATAAGAAATGTAATTATAGCAGTTTATGATCATCGGCGTAACTTGTGTCGACTCAATTCGGTAGTGCAGACATAGCCTAAGCTTGAAAGCTTGTCTCTTTCACTAACAGAAGTTGGTGCAATACAAGATATTACCTCCCCCATCTTGTCTCTCGAATACTGTAGGATAGACACAAGAGAAGAGGACGAAGTGTGAAAACCATAATAAGGCCCTCATAGATACACTGTGGTAGCTTGTGAAGCAGAGAAATGAAAATAGACCTTTGTGCAGGTATTGCCTGAACAGTATCAGGATTTCCTTGGTGCTAAATTAGGTGAGATATAAGAGAGAGAGATACAACCAGAGGGTGTGATTCTTTGTTGGCCTGCACTTTCTATAGTCATTTACACCAGTGCAAAGTAGGGATAAAAACACTATCACTCTGATTTCTGCTTCAGTTCCTTTAGGATTAAAAAAGCAGGGGAAAAGTGAAAGGAACATAGATTTACCACACATTGATGTTATTATAAAAATGTTGTCCCAGATTTTCTGAGATGAATTGTATTGTCCTCCAAACACAGGAAATCAAGAGCATGGCACAGACTTATTTAATTCTTCTGTTGCCTATAGAGTTAGATGTAGATCTTGTCACTCACTGATGATGCTAAATTGGTCAAAGATTCCCCTTTCTTCAGAAACTCAGTTTTCTTGCAAACAAGTTTTAAAAGAAGGTTGATGCAGGGGCTTCTATTACTATGCTAAATAAATACTAATACAGAAATACAAATTTTATTCACACTATGACTTCTGGTGAACAGAGCAGACTCACACTTGCAGTGTGTCTCCACAGCTGTGACTCCACTTAAAAAGTCTAATTTTCTATTGATTGCATTGAGGTTCATGCCATATCTCCTGTTGGACTTAGTGAGCAGATCATTACAGTGATCTTGAGCACAGTGAACAGCTCTGGAAAATATATTTACAGCTCATTCATTACCTAGAGTACTTTCTATCCTCTCCTACCCTACAAATGTGATGTATTAAATAATTCTCATCATGTTTTACATCATTTGGAAAAAGACGGAAATTAACAGTGTGCACTCTAGTGTAGAATGAGGGAATTTTATATTTTTTCCCTAAGAACAAACTAGGCTTGTTTGACTCTAAAATCAAAGCTTTAATCAAAATACAACTTTCTATTTTCAAGACAATTCCATTCCACCCCCACTTATGTCCCTGACCTTTATTAAACTAGACCACCACAACTAAAAGGGGCACAATATTGAGTTTCATGGAAAGAATATTGATTTTTCTTCTGCAGTGCAATCTAAAATACTATACTGAAGATTCAGCACATTTTAGACAGACTTAGAGTGGCATCCTCCACTTTGTTCTGATGTAATTCACTAGGGCTATGTCTGGCCTTAAATGAAACTGATATTGGTCATTTGGTCTCTTGAATATATTTAATAATGAACCAAAGTATAATCAAGCAATTGACTACACAATCTATCATTAGATTAGTTGTGTCCTTTCTTTTTAATATTAATTTTTGACATATAGGTGTCTCTGACTGATCCTCTCCCTTTTCCTCATGTTTGCAGGTAGAAGCTCTGGCTAGATAGACTCCAACATCTTAGAAAGGGTGGAAGGCACCAGGTAAAGTAGCAGCTGCTTGAAGGACTTGAAGATGATCAGGAGACAGGTGCACCTATACCCACCAAAATGATCTGATTCTATGTATCTGTCTAAGTGCTTCTGTGGCTCTCATCGCCATAGCATCTGGGCACCTCAAAATCATTCATGGATTTGATCCTCCTGACAGCCTTGTGAGGAAGGGATATAGTATCCTCATTTTACATTTGGGAACTGAGGCCCAGGGTAACTTAAAGTGATTGGCCTGAGTTCACGTAGGAAGACTTTGTCTTAAAGCGGAATTGAGTCCCACTACATTGCTCTATCCAGTGCTTCCTAACAGGTCAGGGGAGAAATATTTCCACCCGCTGCAGAAGAGAGACAGCAAGAGGTTTGGGCATCACTACCTTACCAATAGTGGCGTTGGAACAATGTTTATAGTGGGGGTGCTGAAAGTCATTGAACAAAACTGTAAACCCTGTATAGGATGGAAACCACTTCAAGCCAGAGGGTGCTGCCGCAGCCCCAATGACCATAGTTCCAGCACCCCTGCTTGTCACCTTAATCTACAACAGCATTTGCGGGGGGGGGGGGGGGGGGGGGGGGGGGGGGGGCAGGTAAAGTGGTGGTGGAGAATGTCTGGAAAGGAGCACTTGTGACATCTCACAAGAGCCCCAAGAGGCTGGGGCACCCCTGGGAGCAGGGAAAAACAATCCCCCCTTTATAAATGGATGGGGGCCAGAGAGAGAGAGAGATGTGTGTGTGTTTGGAATTCTTAAGGAGAGCCCACCGAACAGAAGCTCCCCGCAGAGCTGCCAGCACCCTGATAACCCAGGACCCTCTTCACTCCAGGATGGTATGTATGCATCACCCACTCCCCAAGGGAGGGCTCCTAGATGTGGGCAAATCCCCTTTCCCTCTCTCAGCAGCAGATCGAAGAACTACTGGGAGGAGAATGCACTGGGAGCCACTCTCTGTTCTGTAGCGACAGTAGGAGGTGCAAGCATTTCAACACTCAGAGTCAGGGTTACTATCCACCTCCCTGCAGTGCTCCAAACCTCTTCCCTGCTCCTCTCCCTGGTCTTCTTAGGAGTGCTACAAGCTCTTTCAGCAGCTGCTGCCCCCCTATCTGGCACTACCCTTGCAATGGTGCAGGCCACTTGAACAGGGCTCCTGCCTGCAAACAGGAAGGAAAAAGGAGGGTTAGGAGCCTCAACTATAGAAACAGCAGTAAATAGTAAAATAGTGTATTTTCTTAATTCTAAGGATGGCTGTGCTCTCTCACTGAGCCTTACTTTCATGAAAAATTAGCATTAGTAAAAAAAGGTAAGCATGCAGCCACCCTTTAAGCTACTAATCTGAATTCCCCTTGGGAAAACCAAAATTAGCTAAATGCTTCGTCTTTATCTCAGAAAATGCTCCCTCTGTTCAAACTCTAGAAAAGAGCTGCACAGAGGAAGTCATATACAGTGTAAACAAAAGTGGTTGTTTCTGCCAAACCCAGGAACTATGCTACATATTCTTGAGAGCCACCAACCGGCACCTAATCTATTAACCAGTTACATATCTACAGACACAGAGCACTCCAGTCACACCCTTTCTCTGATGATTTCTCTGCGACCCCAGCCAGATTTCTCTGCGACCCTTAAATTTGTGTGTGATTGTAAAAAGCCCACCACTGCATTTATGTTCTTTTTAACTCCTCCGTCTCTTTTTCTTTGAGTATAGAAATTGTATTAGAGAGTGACCATATGCAAAGAACTGAATCCATCCCCTCTGGAGCTTTGAGGGGTTCAGAACCAGATCTGACTCTGGGTCTTAACTTTGACAGTTAAGGCCATGTCTAGTACTTATATGAAAGTGTGTGTTTGCATGCAGTAGGGGATTTTTTGTGTGTGTTTATTCAGTGCTATTTAATACTGGTAATACAATACTTGGACCAAAGCCAAATACTCATTTTGGGGGGTATTCTACTGACAAAAAACTTGACAAACACCTTTTGGATACCAGGCAGGTCGGGTTTCCTGATTATTAGTAACAGATAATGTGAGGTCATGAAGAGCATTTACTTCCCAGGCCTGTCACTAATAAAGTCCAGCACCTCATCAAATCCATTCTAAATCTGAAGTTGATATTTGAATTTGGGCTCTTGTTTTGTCCAATATGGAGAACTGCTTATCAGCTCTCCAACCGGGACATCCACGATGACTGTGACATGAAAATCACAATGACATCTTCTAGCAGTAAGTGTCCCCCGTGTGGAACCTGCACAGAAACCATGGTATTCTATGAAGGGCACCAAAGATACACTACACGTGCTTGAATCAATACTTCTTGAACAGCATGAACACACTGCTAATGATGGTTAATTACTATGCAAATGCCCCATAACTGTGCTCCTCAAAAGCAAAGCATGGTATGCAGGGCATTTAAAAACAGAGAAATAAGAAATGATTTCTACTTACCATGGGTTACATGTTGAGAAAAGAAAAGGACTCAGTTCTTAGCTTCTCATCAAAACTTATGCTACTTACAATGATACAAATATAAAGAAGCAAAGTTACAACCTGAAACTAGCACACTACAAGTCCTGTGTTTCTATAATTATGCTTATGCTGTCTAAGATTAATCAAGCAAGTTAATGATGCAAAAAATTACATTTATAATCCAGTCTGAATACAGCTGTACTGCAAGCTACGATCTAAGTGCTATTAAGTTAAATGGAATTAATGGGCTGTCCCTGCCAATCTTCATATCTATCAGTTACTAATTAACATTCTTCTATAAAGAACAATTTGTGAAAAAAATATACAGAAGGAACAATGCTACCACTTGCAATATCCATTGCTGTTAAAGGACAGTCATACAGGCCATAATAGAAACACACTGTGTTCATTTCACCAGTGAACAAGAAACTGTCAAGTGGCACTGCAATCAGTAATATATTTTATGTAAAGTCATTTATTTTATACGGCAGCAAATTATCACTACCAAAGATGAACTTTTGTGGGAAATGTCGACTTCAGCTAATAATGGAAGGACTGAGCAGGAGAAGCAATAAAAACCTGGTAGTTAAATTAGCTACCAAAGAAAAATGAATGCAGTGTGTTATCTTTGTAGATAATGTAGCACATTTGTTACTTCCAACATACGACTCCCAACTTGATTACTAATTTTATTCTTTCAGTACTTGTATTAATTTTAATTGTTCCTGCCAAACCCTTATCACTATGCTCATTTGACTCTCTTTTGTTTTTGTCTTTATTACCTGTGAATATATGCTCTGCCACTTCACATGCCAGGAATTTAAAACAGAGACTAAATCTGGTAATAAGTACCAGAAATTCTTTTACTGTAGATATTGTGTGTCTTGACTCATTTAAAGAAAAATCACACTCAAATTAATACCTCCATTAAAAGAAATCAAACTTTGTACCTATTGCATCTGAATGACAAGGTGTTTTGTTTGGTCCAAGTTAGAATTACTTAGCAGTTTTAAATCAGCACTTACAAGTCTAAGTTTATTGAATGTATTGTGAGGAAAATCATAAATGTCCTGAACTTACAATAAACTAAATTCTCTTACAGGAGAACATTCCAGATCATTAATGACATCAAAACACCACAAAGTTGGGACATCTTTAATCCTATATCTCCGAGCCCAAACTAGTGGCAGATAGGAAATTTATATAACCTAGATTCATTAGACACAAAAGGAATGTCATTTATTTTCAAACTTACTCCCTGTGTCATTTTATTGCAATTAATTTTACATTTACAACTTAGATGTGGTGATTGACTGTAACCACCATTTCAAATACCTTCCAATTAAAATGATAAAAGCAAAAGTTTAGTATATTAATAATTTTTTCTAACTTAGTCTGTAAGATGCCAGTGATAAAACCGCCTAACTTCAGAACTTATGTGAACAGCTATTTTGTATATACACTGTAGATAATTAACAGATAAGGTTTTTAATTAACTCACAAAGACTTAGCATAATTTTCCACTTAGGAAAAAAAAATCCATGACTCTGTGAAAAAATTAATTACACTGCCACAAAAATATATTTTATAACATTAAGAGTTCAATTCTGGTGCTTAAGATACAAGCAAACACCCTAATATTGCTGTACTGTAAATCTCATCCCCCCACAAACTCAGTCAGCATTACCTTATGGACTGTAGAATTCGGTCTTTAGCAGTATGGCAGAAGAAGTTTGATGGAAATACATACAGAATTACAAATGCCAATAAACTTGCAGTAAAAAGAAGGCAAATGACTGTAAGCCTTATACTAAGCATACAGACTCAGTGTATTCAGCTGCTTTGAGAGCATATAGGGAAATTCATAATTTCATTTTTCTGAGGAAACTGAATGAGATAACAGATAAACCCTGTCAGGATGGATCTGACTGCAATGCAGTAAATGCTAAAATGGGTGTCCAATTTCTTCATTGTACTGTATGGTACGTTTTCACTGTAATGTATGATTTGTATTCAAATCAATGCTATTTTTTAACAAAATGCTTTCTGATTATAAAATGTACTGCTGTAAACAAAATACTGTTTTTAAAATGATTATTCTGTCTTTCACTGGAGCTTTCCCTTCTAGCTTACAAGATATATTATTGCAGGGCCTAGTAGTGCTGCTATATTGAAGGTTGTCTCATTGAGAACCCTCTGTTCAGGAATTTGCTCTGAACTTTGGCAAAAAAGGAAAGTAAGGTCTTCACCAGGAAGGAAATTTATTTGTTAAAAACATCAAATAGAAGTGTCATTAAAAAAGATAGATATTCATCAGTTTAAAGACATCTTAATGCTTCTGTAATGCAAAGGGAGAAAATAAAACAAGTATGGTAATTAGTTCGAAGTGTGGTCTAATCACTGGCAGTTATTTGTTTTTAATTAGTGAATGTTGTCCTGGTGAGAGGCGTTGGATTTACAGCCCTGCAAAGTGAAGTTCTATATTTAGCCAAACAGCGTGTAAATACAAGCAGTGGCCAAGCTTCACCCAATGTGCCAATCAAGTTCTGCTCTGTAGGTGAGTCTTTACGTCTTTGATGCTTGGTCTCTGCTAAGACTTCCAACACAGACGGATGCTGTTACTGTTGTGGTGATTTTGAGATACGGACAACTATTCACCAGGAATAAACTGAAACCACAATGGTTAGGCAGCTTTTCTTCTCAGGAGTATGGATCCTGGGTTTGCCTGTAAGGGTGCCTGGTGCCTCCACCTAACAAATCCCTTCTTAATGTCAAGAAAACAGAGAGTCTTCCAATGGGAAAATATTCAATACCCAGTTTAATACAGAGTGGTGTCAGTTAGGACACCCAAAAATAAAATAGCTATCACAATTCAAAGAATAATAAAACAGTGACTGCAGCTTATTAGGTATGGGGAACTCAGGATAAGGGACAATGGAGAAAATGGGATCAGAATAATACAAATCAATACATCATCTCCACCACTCCCAACATTTACAGCCAGTACAAACCACCCTGTGCTCCCTCCCAGCACCTGCTAAGGCAAATAGTGAGCTTGGGCTCAGTCTTTGATGGGCGGTGCAGCACTGAAATTGGTAATGGGCTTAAAACACAATATCAACAAAAATAAACAGGGTGCTCTTACAAAGATTTCCTACCAAGGGTGGTCAAATCATCCTTGTGGCTCTTTGGCCTAGATTCCAATGTTCAATTAGGCTGGCTCTTGGTAGCCTGACCATGACTCTCACCTCAGCCTCCTGGGTTTCTGGTCTCTGCTGAGATGGCGCTGACCAGTGTCCAAGAAATCCCGAAAGGGCTCAAAGTCTTCCCCTGGTAGCAATATGTAGGGAAGAAAGGTTCTCCCTGGCTGAGATGCGTCTCTGCCTGCTACACTCCAAACATAGTCCAAAGTAAAACCAAGACCTTTGTCTCTGAGTTCTGGCTTCTGACTGGTTCTGGTAATGTTGCTAGCTGGTTCTCTCTCTCTGCCCTGGAACCTAGGCAATCTGGGAAACTGAGTCCTGACCCTCTGTAGCCATCTCTTCTGTAATCCAGGGGCAAGTTCTCTAGAGTATCAGTGTGGTATTTCAGGAGCCCCCTCTACAGGATTACATATGTTACCATCAGTAATGTGTATTTTAATTGTGTGGGCCTTTTTTAACTATTTAGGTGATGGGGCCCTGTTTTTATTAAAAGGACCAAAAAGTAAACTCGTATGTACAAGATGCAAAGGAGTTCCAGATGAATATGGTCCAGAGTCTGCACTGCAATATGACCCTAGCAATCCCACTGAATTCAAAAGGGGTTGTGTCAAAATTTGATCCTACATATTTAGCCCAACACCTATGGACTTGGCCAATTGGCTCACAGTTGCAGCTGCTACTTATGGACTTTAACAGGTCCATATGGACAACAAAAGGGCCCAGATGCGTACGAGGGATGCACTCACAATAGAAGCTTGCTCGGTCTCCCGTTGGTAACTGCCTGCCTGTTAATTCTAAAAAACACCTCTGGTCTCATCTAACTTCTCAACAAACATTTAATAGCCTAGAGACCTCATATTCCTAAAAATTAAAGTGAATATTTTGTATGGTATCCTCTGTACTGAGAACTTCTGTGAGGACACTTGAATTGTTCCATTTTGCCTCTTCAATGAAACAAGGTTTTCCTGACTACAAAATATTAGTTTCAAGATACATTGCTGTACTTATGTACAATACAATATTTTGTTTATCTGTTACTCTCCTCATGCACTGATTGTGTTTCACATCAAATCACCCCTGCTATGGCTGTTGGGGGTAGCGGGGATATGGGCAAGAATGGAGTCCCTTTGTCGGTTACTTATCTCCTCCCAATGATCACCAGCATCATGCACAGAAAGGAAACAAGGGTCTCCTAGAGGACACAAGAGGTCTAATCCAGGGATCGGCAACCTTTGGCACACGGCCCACCAGAGTAAGCCCCCTGGCAGGCCGGGCTAGTTTGTTTACCTGCCGGGTCCGCAGGTTCGGCCGATCGTGGCTCCCACTGGCCGCGGTTCACTGTTCCAGGCCAATGGGGGCTGCGGGAAGCGGCGCGGGCCGAGGGATGTGCTGGCCATGGTGTCTCACAGCCCCCATTGGCCTGGAACCGCAGCCAGTGGGAGCCACAATCGGCCAAACCTGCGGACGCGGCAGGTAAACAAACTGGCCCGGCCCGCTAGGAGGCTTACCCTGGCGGCCCGTGGGCCAAAAGTTGCCGATCCCTGGTTTAACCCCTCAGTCTGCCACTGATTTACTGCACATTCTTGTTATGACACTTACCTTCCCTTTGCCTCCATTTCCTCACCTGTAAGATGGAGATGATAATAGCTGTGTCACAGGAGCACTGTGAGAGATTAATCTATATAAAGTGCTAAAGTGCTAGTAGTAGCTGTAATTATTACTATTTATTTTTAAATTCCCATAAAGAGAAAATAGTCAGATAATGTACATTTTAATGGACATTGTGCTTGCTCAAGGGCAAGTGGCACGTGTGATCTCCACCCCAAGTCTCACCGTGGGCACTCCATCCAAGTGACAGGCCTCTATCTGCACACTTCCCAGAGTGGAGCTCCTTGATTCACCCCCCTTTTGATTGGATCAGCAGCTATGACGTCTCCCTACTCCCAGCAACCTACCATGGTTATAGGGGTAAGCAGCGCCTTATATCCCCGTGGAGTTCCTCATGAGTGCACCCTTCAGGTGACAGGTTTTGCCACCTTCGCCTCTTTCCGGGTGGAATCCCACGGTTTTACCACCCAGACTGGATCCGAGGTGGCAGCCCCTGTTCACAAACTGTGTTGACGTGACAGGCAGTGCAATTGGGACCGTCGAGACACTGCTCTACAGGTGCCTGTGATCAGTGGCTGATTAAAATGGCTCAAACAGCTCCTTCCAAACACATGTATTACATAAGAACATAAGAACGGCCATACTGGGTCAGACCAATGGTCCATCTAGCCCAGTATCCTGTCTTCTGACAGTGGGCAGTGCCAGATGCTTCAGAGGGAATGAACAGAACAGGCAGTCATTGAGTGATCCATCCCCTATCATCCAATCCCAACTTCTGGCCATCAGAGGCTGGGGACACCCAGAGCATGGTTTTGCATCCCTGCCCATCTTGGCTTATTGCCATTGATGGACCTCTCCTCCATGAACGTAGCTAGTTCTTTTTTGAACCCTGTTACAGTTTTGGCCTTCACAACATCCCCTGGCAATGAGTTCCATTGGTTAACTGTATGTTATGAGAAGTACTTCTTTTTGTTTAAACCTGTTGCCTATTGTTTCATTGGGCGACCCCTGGTTCTTGTGTTATGTGAAGCGGTAAATAACACTTCCTTATCCCATATTATCCATTCACCTGAAGGTACACAGCAAACAAAGTGAAGGATTAAATTTACTCAAGGTCCACAAACCTGAGTCTTGCTTACAGTTCATCACCTCTGCCCAGCTGCTTCAGACACATCCCACAGAGCCCCTGCTTCAATTCTACAGGTTCTGCCTACCTCTGGTCAGGGAGAGACAGACTCTCCTCTTGCAGTTTCCCTCTCTCTGTGTGTCTTTCCTGCATTATCTCTGAACAAGGCTGCCAGCTCATCCCCCCTTTTCCCTCTAGGCAGGGATTTCTAACAGCTTACTGTTCTTTTGATCTTAGGCACTGGCCTTGGAAAAAGAAGCCTGTTACTTAACTGCCTGCTTGTCAGCAGCCAGGGGGTATTTCCCAATGACTAACTCACCCATTGCTCTCCTAAGGATACTTGGTATTCTTCTTGTTATTTCTTTCTTGTTCCCCCCTTTCTTGTTCCCCTCCTCTGATTTAACTTTGTGCAGTCAGCCAGAATAATATCAAGCAGGTAAAATGAGGTGTAGTATTAATCCAAAATAATACAGATATCTCCCTCCTTCTCCGTGATCATAAATACATATAACTGTACCAAAGAAGTCATTATTCGTCTCAGACAGTGTCTACTGTTCAGTTTTATGTAGGGTTTTCTCTTGTGCAGCATTGCCAATTAAATAAACAGGGAAAAGCACTCAAACTTTCTCTGTTTAAGAGACAATAGGCCAAATTCTGCTCACAGTTACGCATCTTCATCAGTGGGAGTTGCACTGGAAGAAATGGCAGCAGAAAATAACCTACTGTGTTTAAGAGCTTTTTAAAAAATGACTAAGTCAGGTAAATGCCACTTGCCCTATTTTGGGTGTGTTTTACATTTACACTATATGGCGCTAGTTAAAACCCATCCTGACAACTGTCTGCAGCATAAAGGCCCAATTCTCTCACCACAGGATGCCAAGTAACTCCCATTAACATAGGTGTGAGTTACTGGTATCCTGCAACAAGTAGCACAACTGGAAAGTTATTACTTGAGAGGGTGAAGGGCAGGTAGGGTGACCAGATGTCCCGATTTTATAGGGACAGTCCCAATATTTGGGACTTTTTCTTATATAGGCTCCTATTACCCCCCACCCACTGTCCCTATTTTTCACAATTGCTGTCTGGTCACCCTAAGGGCAGGTACCAAAGATGCCATCTAGGACTCAGTCCTGAGAAATGGTGAGTATCTCACCACCTTGTCAGACTTGGTTCTAAGTTTCTTCTTTGTTTATACAATTCACCCACTACACTATACCAATCAATGGTACCTTGTAGTGAGAGTGCTCAGGACCTTGCAAAATTGGGCCCCAAGATTGAAGGACTTAAAATATAAATTAAGTTGGAGAAAGTTAATATTCCAGTATTCTTCTCACTGGTAATAAGGAGACTCCACAGAGGAATTTTAGAAAATATTAAACATATTGGTAAAGTTGCTAGAGATAATTATATATTCTGGTACAAGGATCAAAAATTAAGGGACTGTAACAGGGTCACTTTCTCCTCAGGGTATGTCTACACTGCAATTGAACACCTGGGGCTGGCCCATGTCAGTGGACTTGAGCTTGGGCTATGGAGCTGTTTAATTGTGGAGTAGATGTTCGGACTTAGGCTGAAGCCAAGACTCTGGGACCCTCCTCGTTCACAGAGTCTGAGAGCCCAGACTCCAGCCGAGCTTGAACCGTCAGTGTAGACGGAACAGAGGACAGCAGTGGGACCTCATTCTGTGTCAAAGACCCTGATATTTTGACGAGTGATGTTGACACAGCCCCTCCCCCCAAATTTTGTACAACTGTGAAAATTTAAATATATTAAAAATTAAGACTTGTTTAAAATAAACATCAATATTATGAGTCAAAATTATATGAAAAATCAAAATCAAATTCTGCCAATCCTAGACATAATCTAATCATGAAACTACTATCGGAATAAATAGGGAACAACTAGCACAGCTACAGCACCTCATTCAAAAAGTAAAATACTCACAGTACTGTTGGTTTTACATATTTTTACAGAAAGTTGGATAATCACTGAACATGAGAGTGCCATTTCCTTCATTCTCCTGCCCAACACAAGGATGGTTCATCCCCCTCCTCATAAAGCTACCTCCAATTTCACATTTTCTATTTTCTTCCTAATTAAAAAAAATATTACTGATCCCACTCTCAGCCCCACAGCTGAGAGGCCCCAATTAGAAAGGGGATGGCTCTCTATCAACAATGTTTGCTTGTCACTAGGGCTGTCACACGATTAAAGCGATTAATCGCACTGTTAAACAATAATAGAATAGCATGTATGTAAATATTTTGGATGTTTTCTACATTTTCAAATATATTGATTTCAATTACAACACAGAACACAAAGTGTACAGTGCTCGCTTTTTTTCATTACAAATATTTGTACTGTAAAAAACAAAAGAAATAGTATTTTTCAATTCACCGCATACAAGTACTATAATACAATCTATCATGAACGTTGAACTTACAATTGTAGAATTATGTACAAAAAATAACTGCAATCAAAAATAAAACAATGTAAAACGTTAGTGCCTACAAGTCCACTCAGTCCTACTTCTTGTTCACTCACTCACTCAGGGCTGGTCCACACTAAGTCCCCAGTTTGAACTAAGATACGCAACTTCAGCTGAAGTCAAAGTATCTTAGTTCGAACTTAAAGGTACTTACCGCGGGTCCACACGCGGCAGTCAGACTCCCCCGTCGACTCCGCCTACTCCTCTCGCGGTGCAGGATTATCGGCGTCAACAGCGAGCACTTCCAGGATCGATTTATTGCGTCTAGACAAGAGGCGATAAATCGATCCCAGAAGATCGACTGCTTGCCGCCGAACCAGCGGGTAAGTATAGACGTACCCTGAGATAAACAAGTTTGGTTACAATTTGCAGGAGATAATGCTGCCCGCTTCTTCTTTACAATGTCACCTGAAAGTCAGAACAGTGTTCACATGGCACTGTTGTAGCTGGCATCACAAGGTATTTATGTGCTAGATGCGTTAAAGATTCATATGTCCCTTCATGCCTTCAACCACCATTCAAGAGAACATGTGTCCATGCTGATAATGGGTTCTGCTCGATAACGATCCAAAGCAGTGTGGACCAACACATGTTCATTTTTATCATCTGAGCCAGATGACACCAGCAGAAGATTGATTTTCATTTTTGTGATTCGGGTTTTGTAGTTTACACATTGGAGTGTTGCTCTTTTAAGACTTCTGAAAGCATGCTCCACATCCTGTCCTGATCAAATTTTGGAAGGCACTTCAGATTCTTAAACCTTGGGTTGAGTGCTGTAGCTATCTTTAGAAATCTCACATTGGTACCTTCTTTGCATTTTGTCAAATCTGCAATGAAAGTGTTCTTAAAATGAACAACATGTGCTGGATCATCATCCGAGACTGCTATAACATTAAATACATGGCAGAATATGGGTAAAACGTACTATTCTCCCTCAAGGAGTTTAGTCACAAATTAAATTAAGACATTATTTTTTTAATGAGCGTCATCAGCATGGAAGCATGTCCTCTGGAATGGTGGCCAACACACGAAGGGGCATATGAATGTTTAGCATATCTGGCACGTAAATACCTTGCAATGCCAGCTACAAAAGTGCCATGTGAATGCCTGTTCTCACTTTTAAGTGACATTGTAAATAATAAGTTGGCAGCATTATCTCCCATAAATGTAAACAAACTTGTTTGTCAGTGATTGGCTGAACAAGAAGTAGGACTGAATGGACTTGTATGTTCTAAAGTTCTACATTGTTTTGTTTTAGATTGCAGTTATGTAAAAAAAACCCCCCTACATTTGTAAGTTTCACTTTCATGATAAAGAGATCGCACGTCGGTACTTATATGAGGTGAACGGAAAAATACTATTTCTTTTATTATTTTTACAGTGCAAATATTTGTAATAAAATAATTATATAAAGTGAGCAGTATACACTTTGTATTCTGTGTTGTGATTGAAATAAATATATTTGAAAATGTAGAAAAAATCCAAAATATTTAATAAATTTCAATTGGTATTCTATTGTTTAACAGTGTGAATAAAATTGTGATTAATCGACAGCCATACTTGTCACTTTTGGTCATCCAGATGCCTATATTTGTTTCTGAAGGCGTACGAAATTGAGGGTACGTTTAGAAGAGGAGGAAGATGAGATTAAAATTAAATCAACCTTATTCCTAATACTTTTTATACATGTAACTCAGATGAGAGTTGATTCCACATGAGCTGCTGGACCTGGAGGGATACCCATGAGTTAAGGACATCCTTATCAAATGTTTCAGCTCTGGTAGGTTTACATCGCAACCTGTGTTCTCTCAGCACAGTAGGTGTGCTCAGTCTTGCATAATACATATAGAAAGACTTGGTCTTTGCCTCGAGGGCTCAGATTCTAAACCAGATACACGATACAATTCAGACATGTAATGTATCAGTTGGCCAAAGGAAGGTCCAATTTCAGGAAAAGTGCAGATTTTTATATATAATTGCTTTGCTGGATTAATACTGAAAGGTTTCCTGGAATAAATGTGTTTTATCTAAATATAGCTTATTCCAAGATTCAGTGAGCACAGCTGGCCATGCTGACAACACAATAAACCTAGACGGCACATTCCCAAATATATATTGAAATGGGGAGGATGCATTACTTTTTATAGAATTTACTGCCTGTCTGTAGGAGAAAAATGTTTGATAAGGACTTTATTGTTTCCATTAAATCAGTCTTCTCTCAATGTAACCCTTAATGATATTTGCAAAGTGTTGTTTTATGAGAGGTCATAAGTCTTTGCTAGTTGGGGGTGTCACAGCAATAAAAATATTAACATAGTGATATTTGGGGAGTAATGTTATAACCATTTCCAAAATGCAACAAATCTGACTTCATGCAAATGACTGGGGTGAAATAGGCTATATCCCACCATAAATATAAATATACTTTACACTTGCAAGCATACTGTTTATGGAGGGATTCTACTAATCGTTTTAAATTAAAAATATATCCCACAGTAATCCAATTAAACAGATATATCCAACATTGCTGGTTGGAAATGAGTCAGAAAGACATAGCTCAATCCTGGTCTACACTGGGGGTGGGGAGGAAGGGAATCGATCTAAGTACGCAACTTCAACTACACGAATAACGTAGCTGAAGTTTACGTACTTAGATCGACTTACCGTGGTGTCTTCACCGTGGTGAGCCGACTGCTGCCGCTCCCCCATCGACCCTGCCTGCGCCTCTTGCGGTGCTGGAGTACACAAGTCAACGGGAGAGGGCTCTGGGGTCGATTTATCATGTCTAGACTAGACGCGATAAATCGATCCCCGCTGGATCAATCACTGCCCGCTGATCCGGCAGATAGTATAGACATACCCTAAGTCATTAAGTAATCATTGTCTGAACTGGATAAGAAAAGTTTGCCATCTCTGAATGCTGGAGGTACCCTGCCAAAATTGGCACAGGTAGTGGAGGCTAACAAATCTATAGAAAGGATTATGGTTTGTAGTAACAGCGCCTCTTAATCCCAGAGACACAGGGCTCACCAGAAACAACAAGGAGTCTGGTGGCACCTTAAAGACTAAGAGATTTATTTGGGCATAAGCTAAGCTTTCGTGGGTAAAAACCTCACTTCTTCGGATGCATAGAGTGAAAGTTACAGATGCAGGCATTATATAGTGACACATGGAGAGCAGGGAGTTACTTTGCAAGTGGAGAACCAGTGTTGACAGGGTCAATTCAATCAGGGTTGATGTAGTCCACTCCCAATAATAGATGAGGAGGTGTCAATTGCAGGAGAGGAAAAGCTGCTTCTGTAGTGAGCCAGCCACTCCCAGTCCCTATTCAAGCCCAGATTAATGGTGTTACATTTGCAAATGAATTTTAGTTCTGCTGTTTCTCTTTGAAGTCTGTTTCTGAAGTTTTTTTGTTCCATGATAGTGACTTTTAAATCTGTAGTAGAATGACCAGGGAGATTGAAGTGTTCACTTACTGGCTTATGTATGTTACCATTCCTGATGTCCGATTTGAGTCCATTTATTCTTTTGTGGAGGGACTGTCCGGTTTGGCCAATGTACATGGCAGAGGGGCATTGCTGGCACATGATGGCATATATAACATTAGTGGATGTGCCGGTGAATGAGCCCTTGATGGTGCGGCTGATGTGGTTGGGTCCTCTGATGGTGTCGCCAGAGTAGATATGGGGACAGAGTAGGCAACGAGGTTTGCTACAGGGATTGGTTCCTGGGTTGGTGTTTCTGTGGTGTGGTGTGTAGTTGCTGGTGAGTATTTGCTTCAGGTTGGGGGGTTGTCTGTAAGCGCGGACTGGCCTGCCTCCCAAGGTCTGTGAGAGTGAGGGATCATTTTCCAGGACAGGTTGTAGATCGTGGATAATGCGCTGGAGAGGTTTTAGCTGGGGGCTGTATGTGATGGCCAGTGGTGTTCTGTTATTGTCCTTGTTGGGCCTGTCCTGTAGTAGGTGATTTCTGGGTACCCGTCTTGCTCTGTCAATCTGTTTCCTCACTTCCTCAGGTGGGTATTGTAGTTTTATAAAATGCTTGATAAAGATCTTGTAGGTGTTTGTCCCTGTCTGAGGGGTTGGAGCAAATTCGGTTGTATCTTAGGGCTTGGCTGTAGACAATGGATCGTGTGATGTGTCTTGGATGGAAGCTGGAGGCATGTGAGTATGTATAGCGGTCAGTGGGTTTCCGGTATAGGGTGGTGTTTGGATGGTATAGGGACCATCACTTATTTGCACTATAGTGTCCAGGAAGTGGATCTCTTGTGTGGACTGGTCCAGGCTGAGGCTGATGGTGGGGTGGAAATTGTTGAAGTCCAGGTGGAATTCTTCAAGAGCCTCCTTTCCGTGGGTCCATTTGATGAAGATGTCATCAATGTAGCGCAAGTAGAGGAGGGGCAATAGGGGATGAGAGCTGAGGAAGCGTTGTTCTAAGTCAGCCATAAAAATGTTGGCATACTGTGGGGCCATGCGGGTACCCATAGCAGTGCCACTGACTTGAAGTTACAAGTTGTCCCCAAATCTGAAGTGGTAGTGGGTGAGGACAAAGTCACAAAGCTCAGCCACCAGGCGGGTTGTGGCCTCATCAGGGATACTGTTCCTGACAGCTTGTAGTCCATCCTCATGTGGAATATTGGTGTAAAGTACTTCTACATCCATGGTGGCCAGGATGGTGTTTTCAAGAAGAACACCAATGTATTGTAGTTTTCTCAGGAAGTCGGTGTCTCGAAGATAGCTAGGAGTGCTGGTAGCGTAGGGTCTGAGGAGAGAGTCCACATAGCCAGATAATCCTGCTGTAAGAGTGCCAATGCCTGAGATGATGGGGTGTATAGGAGCTGGATCTTATAATGTACTATGAGAATTAATGTATGATTTGATTTCATCTTGTCAGCCACCCTTTTTTGAATAGCAGAAAGGAATGACAGACCAGAACAATCCTTATGACTAATTATGGTCATCCTTTTGTTTTAGAATAAGTTATAAAGCTACTATGGTTTCCTATATGTATTACAAATTAGGAAGTAAGAGACAGGATTCTCTATTGTGTCTATGGGTACATCTACACTACAGCGGGGAGTCGATTTAAGATACGCAAATTCAGCTACGTGAATAGCGTAGCTGAATTCGACGTATTGCAGCCGACTTACTCCGTTGTGAGGACGGCGGCAAAATCGACTTCTGCCGCTTTTTGTCGGCGGCGCTTACTACCACCTCCGCTGGTGGAGTTAGAGCGCCGATTCGGGGATCGATTGTCGCGTCCCGATGGGACGCGATAAATCGATCCCCGAGAGGTCGATTTCTACCCGCCGATTCAGGCGGGTAGTATAGACCAGACCTCAGTTAAGTAGATTAGAGGAACATTGAAGGCCTGGGTCTCAATGTAAATTGTCTTGGTATTGATTGTAAAACTTAGACAGGTTTAATTTGCAATGCCCCTGTTGCTCAATATAAAATACTACTGTTTGTATTCTCAATCTGTTTGTGTGAATGAGGAATGTATGCATTAGAAAAAGCTAAGGTGTGAAGGCCATTGTTATAGCCAGTCAAGGAAGAAGGAGTGAAGAAACTTAAAGGACATCAAAGAATCATCAACATGCATCCATAATGAAGGGCAGATTGACGACCCTGAGGTAAAGGCTGGCACCCCTAAAGACAATTGATTAAATCAGAACAAAGGACAGGATGACCCTCTCGGAGGTGTATTGAAATGTTTACACCAATTAAGAAGTAACAGGTCACAAAGTGACATAGCAGAATCCATAGGCTTCAACAAAGAAGAAAACCTATAAGAACAGGGTGCTTTGCCATAGGACTTTGGGTTCGTCTTGCCATACTCCAGGAGCATCGGATCGCGACCGATAGAACCCCGCTCCCCTCTGCGACCAATCTGGCTAGCCACTAGATTGATCCAGACTCTGGACTGGTAACTATAAACATCACTGCAGGAGAGAGAGAGAGAGAGAGAGAGAGAGAGAGAGAGAGTGTGTGTGTGTGTGTGTGTGTGTGTGTGTGTGTGTGTGTGTGTGTGTGTGTGTGTGTGTAAAAAGCGTATGATAACTGTGGTATTCTCAATAAACGCTGTGTGTATTTACCTTCCTCTATAAAGATCCCGTGTGCTTTGTATGAGCATAACAGGCGTCCAGGGTTTCCGGGTTTATGGATCTTGGGTAGCAGATAGAATACCCCGGTCAGGGTTCTGGGGGTGTGTCCATGTAGATTTGGTTCCGTACTGTAGCTGGGAATTTCTTGAGCAGATGGTGTAGTTTCTTTTGGTATTCCTCAGTGGGATCAGAGGATAGTGGCCTGTAGAATGTGGCGTTGGAGAGTTGCCTGGCAGCCTCCTGTTCATAATCTGACCTATTCATTATGACTACAGCACCTCCTTTGTCAGCTCCTTTGATGATAATGTCAGAGTTGTTTCTGAGGCTGTGGATGGCATTGCGTTCTGTATGGCTGAGGTTATGGGACAAGTGATGTTGTTTGTCCACAATTTCAGCCTGTGTACGTCTGCGGAAGCATTCTATGTAGAGGTCCAGTCTGTCATTTCGACCATCAGGAGGAGTCCACGCAGAGTTCTTCTTCTTGTAGTGTTGGTAGGAGGGTTCCTGTCAGGGCCGGCTCTAGGATTTTTGCCGCCCAAAGCAAAAACAATTTTGGCCGCCCCCCCTTTCTTTAATTACCCCACCCCCGGCCCCGCCTCAACTCCGCCCCTTCCCCAAATCCCCATCCCTGCGCCTCCTCCCCCCAGGCTCTCAAGCCTAGGAGGGAGGGAGGCAGGGAGGGAGTGGGAGAAGCGGTGCCTGCGCCACGGCCACTCGGAGTCTCCCCCCCGCCCAGGTTTGAGAGCCTGGGAGGGAGGGGGAGACTCCGAGTGGCCGCGGCACGGGCGCCGCTTCTCCCCCTCCCTCCTAGGCTCTCAAGTCTGGGAGGGAGGGGGAGCAGCGGCACGCGAAACGGCCGCTCGGGATCTCCCCCTCCCTCCCAGGTTTGAGAGCCTGGGAGGGAGGGGGAGACCCTGAGCTGCCGCGGCGCGCGAATCAGCTGCTTTGCGCGCCGTGGCAGCAGCAGCAGAGGTGAGCTAGGGCGGCCAGGGCACATTTTTAGGGGCGGCATTCTGGCGCCGGCTATGCCGCCCCTAAAAATGTGCCACCCCAAGCACCAGCTTGTTTTGCTGGTGCCTAGAGCCAGCCATGGTTCCTGTGGGTCAGTGCACTGTTCAGTGGTGCGTTGAAAATATTCCTTGAGTCGGAGACGACAAAAGTAGGCTTCCAGATCACCGCAGAACTGTATCGTGTTCGTGGGGATGGTGGGACAGAAAGAGAGTCCCCGAGATAGGACAGACTCTTCTGCTGGGCTAAGTGTGTGGTTGGAAAGATTGACAATGTTGTTAGATGAGTTGAGGGTACCACTGTTGTAGCCCCCTGTGGCAGGTAAGAGTTTAGATAGCTTACTGTCCTTTTTCCTCTGTAGAGAAGTGAAGTGTGCATTGTCTCATTTTTGTAAAGTCCAGCCACGTGGAAGTTTGTGTGGAAGGTTGGTATTGTATGAGAGTCTCCAGTTCTGAGAGCTCATTCTTGATCTTCTCCTGTCTGCTGTACAGGATGCTGATCAGGTGGTTCCTCAGTTTCTTTGAGAGTGTGGGGCACAGTCTCTCACCATAGTCAGTGTAGTATGTTGATTGCAATGGATTTTTTACCTTCAGTCCATTTGGTATGATGTCCATCTGTTTGCATTGGGAGAGGAAGATGATGTCTGTCTGTATCTGTGCCAGTTTTTTGTTGAGGTTGATGGATTTCCGCTCCATATGGCTAAATTTAGTGCCTTGCATGGTGTCAAGTATCAGGGGGTAGCCGTGTTAGTCTGTATCTACAAAAACAACAAGGAGTCTGGTGGCACCTTAAAGACTAACAGATTTATTTGGGCATAAGCTTTCATGGGTAAAAACCTCACTTCTTCGGATGCATAGAGTGAAAGTTACAGATGCAGGCATTATATAGGGCTCACCAGGGACAGCAGCTGCCACTTCCTGATCTGGTAGTTAGCATTAGTCTGGGAATCAAGAGACCCTGGTTTAATTCCCAGCTTCCCCCTTCCTGTGTGACCTTGGAAAAGTCCTTTGTGCCTTAGTTCACATCTGCAAAGAAAATGGGGATAATAACGCTTCCCTTCCTCTCAAGGGAGTTGGGAAGCTAAATCTGCTACAAAACATGAGGCACTCAGATACTATGGTAATGGGTTCCCAGGATAGAGAGGGTGCAGCCAATTCTGTAGGCCAGTATGGAGAGTCGGATCATGATAGTGAATGCATCCCCACCGGAGAAGCTGACTATGGCCTTTGGAGTCCCTGCTTAATTCCATTTGATGGCACTTGTGTGGCAGGTAGTAAAAGAAGCAGGTGAGGGAAGCTCCTTGCTTCACTCTCTCCTTTGCAAACCACATAGCCAAGGGGCTGGACACAACCTGACCTCTGAATCTGCATGGCTGCAAAATACTCCCCCCATGCTGAATGAATGGGACCTTCTAGTATAGGGGTGGGCAAACTACAGCCCGGGGACTGCATCTGGCCCTTCACATGTTTTAATCTGGCACCTGAGCTCCTGCCATGGAGCGGGGTCGGGGGCTTGCTCCGTGCGGCTCCCCGAAGTAGCGGCACATCCCCACTCTGGCTCCTATGCGTAGGGGCAGTCAGGGGGATCTGCACATTGTCCCTGCCCCAAGTGCCGCCCCCGCAGCTCCCATTGGCCAGCAAACAGGGCCAATGGGAGCTTCAGGGGTGGCGCCTGTGGATTGGGCAGCACGCAGATCCACCTGACTGAGCCTCCACATAGGAGTCAGATGGGGACATGCCGCTGCTTCTGAGAGCTACTTTAGGTAAACCCCTTGTCCCAGCCCTGATCCCCCTCCCGCCCTCTGAACATCGGTCCCACCCTCCTGCACCCCAGAGACCGTACCCCCAGTGGAGCCCTCATCCCCCTCACCCGCACCCCAGAGCCCCCTCCCACACCCTGAACTCCTCATTTCTGGCCCCACCCCAGAGCCCGCACCCCCAGCCAGAGCCCTCACCCCCTCCCGCACTCCAACCTCCAATTTCATGAGCATTCATGGCCCACCATACAATTTCCATACCCAGATGTGACCCTCTGGCCAAAAAGCTTGCCCACTCTGTTCTAGTATGAGTGTGGAACTGGGGAGCAGGAAGGAGAGACAAAAGAACTGAGCCTGAATGGGTGAGGGAGCCAGGAACAATGCAGACTCACAGTTGGCCTAGGTCTGTAGGGGTAAGTGTTGGGGCTGCAAGTGGGAGGGGAGAAATTGGTGCAGGCAGGCAAGGGGAAAGCATTCTCACAGTTTTTCTCATAGAAACAGATATCTGAACCTTTGGTCTGCATTGGAGCTAAAGCCGCAGAGAATGTCCCAGATCCTGGTCCTCCAATCCAAATACTTGAAAACTTAAGGACCGTGGGGGGTGGGACTGTTCCACAAGCACTGACTAATTTTTCTGGGTGCACGGTCCACCTCTGCTCTGCCCGAGGCTTCCCCGCCCCCACTCCGTCCCTTCCGCAAAGGCCCCACCCTTGCTCCACCTCTTCTTGCCTCCGTTCTGCCTCTTCCCCCGAGGCCCTGCCCTCACGCTGCCTCTTCCTGCCCCTGCTTTGCCCCCTCACCCGAGTCTCCACCCCTGCTCCATCACTTCCCCTGAGCACCTCCTGCCTGCTGCCAAACAGCTGATCAGCGGGTGGCTAGCGAGTGCTGAGCACCCACTATTTTTTTTGGAGCACCCACGGAGTTGGTGCCTACAGTTTGTTCATATTTAGGTCTGACCTTTGGTGTACCTCAAGTTAGACAGAAAGATATCACCTACCCATTTGTAGTGTGTAACTATGTGATAAACTGCAGACCCACGAGATCAATTGTGTTTATTGTGGATCCTTGACCACTTGGACTCTGCACACACACTCATCTCCCTATTACTCATTCTGACATTCCAAACACCTGAGCAGCTTCAAACAGCTGCCATTTTAAAATATGTCCTTTAAAAAAAAAAAAAAAAGCACTCAACACATTCTTTTCATAGGTGTCCTTAAAAACATGTCCTGAAAATAGAAATAGAGCAATTCTAACTTGCAGGATGAGTGACTCTGAAGATTCAGAGAACTGAGTCAGTAGCTTAAACATTATGAACTTTTAATGTGAGTGGATGGCAGAAAGGGGGTGGTAAATCCCCAGAACAGCTGCCTTTAATTTATTCAAGTAGCTGTAGCATTATGTCTACCTAATGGCTTCTAGATCCCACCCCTTTAAAGGGGATATTAGTGTATAGCCACAATGTGGGAGCCAGCCAGCCAATGTCAAGGAATGAGATGGCAGGGCAAGGCAGCACAGCATGTGAATGGGCAGTTCTTCCACAATGAATATTTAATGGCGCTGGGCAGGAATTCTCTGAGTCCTCAGTCTCTGTGAGGTCAAAGTCACATCCTTTGCCCTTTTAGAACAAGTGTTGATGTTAATATTTGTGAAGTGTTACGTATACATACTACATGCAGTGTTGCTATAGCAGTGTTGGTCCCAGGACATTAGAGAGACAAGGTGGGTGAGGTAATGTCTTTCATTGGCCCAACTTCTGTTGGTGAGAGAGACAAGTTTTCGAGCTTACACAGAGCTCTTCTTCAGGTCAAAGCTCAAAAGCTTGTCTCTCTCACCCACAGAAGTTGGGCCAATAAAAGATATTACCTCACCCACCTTGTCTCTCTGAGTATACATACTGTTAGTGCACCTTTAACTCACATAACTGAAGTAGTTTACTAGCTTCCTGCATAGCTATATCAAATTTTTGGAACATACTACAACTGACAGTGTATTTGAATACAGGTAGTCCTGAGTTGTGAAATACAATAGTAAAAAATAATGTAATCGGTGAGGCTCTCTCTCTCCGTTAATATTAGTCTAATTTTTGTTATAGGCACCTCCGATGAAGTACATAACATAGATACAAGTGGTCACCATAACAAATTCAGCATTTATAAACAGTTGCCACAGAGTGATGGCTGAAAGACCGGAGTTATGTACACAGGAAAATCATGCTATACCACATACCACTGTGTGGTGACTTTTGGAAAATGCTGACTTTGTAAAAGAAGAACACTGTGCTGAATTTCCTGTGATAAAATCATATTAGGCCCTACCAAATACACATACATACAGGTGGTACACCTCTACCTCGATATAACACTGTCCTCGGGAGCCAAAAAATCTTACCGCGTTATAGGTGAAACCGTGTTATATTGAACTTGCTTTGATCCACCTGAGTGCGCAGCCCCGCCCCCCCGGAGCACTGCTTTGCCGCGTTATCTCCGAATTCGTGTTATATCGGGTTGCGTTATATCAGGGTAGAGGTGTAGCTTTTGTTTTGCTGGGTGACATTTTCTTTTTTGATTTTTTTTCCCCATCTGTTGTATTTTTCTACTGGAAAAAAAAAGGCAGATTTGCTCAATTTAAATACAAATTACATCAAATTATAGAGAAAATAGCTCAAGGAGGCTGAACCTTTCCAAAAAGCCCCATTTTGCAGCAGCAGTAGCAGATGTTTCAATAAGTAGAACTCGAAGCTGTCTCAGAGCTCTAACTGTGACCTTCTCCTTCATCAGTGTGAACTTTCCAATACTGAATTTCCCGCTATCTAATTGAATCACGCAACAAGCATATGTTCTACTCAAGTAACTGTGTGAAGTTTGAAGTATTGTGTATAAGCAGTATTCAGTGTTGTTTGCCTTCAAGGCACCACACTCCTGGAAGTGACTACTCCTTAATTTGAAGCTGACATAAAACTTCAATTTATTGAAAAGTGCTGCTGCTTTTGGATGGGAAGACAATTTGTAAATACCCAACAGAGAATGATGTCAAGGTTTAATTAAAAACAGCAATTCCCACACAAGCTTCAGTCCTACTTATATTATTATTTTTACAACTTGGCCCAGCACCATGTACAGATATCAGTCTGTTACTAGGGGACCCATGTGCTTCCAAGCCAACTGAATCTGGGTGGAGTCTACTCGCTGTTTCTATCCCTGGGATATCGGACACCCTGTCTCAACCCTCTTCTCTGACACCCATCCTTGTGTGCCACCAATTAGCTGCTCTGAATCCTGAAATCAATGTCTGAAACCTCCCCAGCCTGCCCCTCCCCCCAGTCATGTACACATACTGTCCCAGAGCTGAACTGAGACTGTGGACTCTGGGATAACTCTTTTAGGAAAAATGTGGCAAGAAAGCAAGGAGCACAGGCTGAGCAAAGGAATTTCTTAACCACAGACCTTTGAAACAACAAGAGTGCTCAAATAGATCCTCCCTAGTCTGATCTTGCCCTTCCTGTGAGTCTGAAATTTGCGAGTGTTTCAGGCTGAGTGCAGTCCCTCCTGTAAGCCCTTCTTATCTGTGGTGATGGTCAGCCCCCCTGAACAGAGCAGAACCCTGATATTAAGTACAGTACATTTTGTGCTATGTGCTCAGCTGAGAAGCTCCAGCCTCACCCTTTTGTCATATCTGTCTCACCTGTGGGCCCCAGTGTAAAAAGAAATGTTCCATTGGGGTGAGCCAGTAGTTGAGTCAGAATCAAAGTCAATGGCCCTAGATTGAAGTCTTGATTGCTTCTCTGAAATACTCCTTCACCAAGGTGCCAAGCACCTTTCTCCGGTAAGGCAGCTGTCTGGAATCCAACACAGTAGGCCGCACTTTCCTGAAGGCAGTCTCAGTATCCTCCCTTTCAAACCTTCAAACCCCCCCCCCCCAAATAGAGCTGACAGTTTGACTCAGACATATTCTACAAAAAGAACAGGAGTACTTGTGGCACCTAAGAGACTAACACATTTATTTGAGCATAAGCTTTCGTGGGCTACAGCCCACTTCATCGGATGCATAGAATGGAACATATAGTAAAGAGATATATATACACATACAGAGAACATGAAAAGGTGGGAGTTGCCCTACCAACTCTAAGAGGCTAATTAATTAAAATACGCAGTTATCAGCAGGAGTATTTTTGTCGTATACCTGATCCAGACAAAGCCAAAAAAGACCTACTGGAAATCACACAAGAAACAACATGCATACTAAATTCACAGCTCAATTTATTACCTAAGGATCTGGGTCAGCTTTAGACAGCATCCAAACTATGTCCCCAGTCCTGCAATGAGCTCTGTAAAGATAGATCTCCTGTGCCCAGATGGAGCACTATAGACTTCAGCATCTGCCTGTATGGCGCTTATTGCAGGACTGGAAACTGTTGTCCAAATGGAAGCACCAAGGCCTTTGAAGATCAATCACTAATAAGAGTATCCTTCCTTGCGTACATAATTTTTAATTTTGTTAAATATACAGGGTCTGAGTCTTATCCCACACCAGTAAGAGTCCGGAGTATTTAAACTTAAGTAAATGATGTTATAACACTGTAATAAAATGGGTAAGGAAGATACTCAGAAATGTATATTTGGACTGATCCTGACTATTTTTTCTGTGGACCTCTGAAATACAGAATTATGCCTGAGAAGGTTGCACGAACTAGCTTTGAAATCTGGTAAGCAAAGGAAGAAAAAAAATCAAGTGGGACAATTCCTAAAACACTGACAACTTCAAAGCAAACTGATTTATATTAAATCTCCTTCTTTAATACTGACTAGCATCTGATGTATTCAAGTATACTGAAAGCTGCCTTCTGCCTCTTTACAATCACACAAGTCCTGAAAAAGGCATGTTTATCACTAGTAGCAGTCATCTAAAAACTATTTTACAGATGATCAATCTGCTTGAAAAAAATCTAATGTTAAATTCCTGATTTGGTTCAAGACTCAAATACGGCTAAGTAATAGACAAAGACTAAAATAGATGATGATTACTGCTCTTTTTTTTAAATAAAAACAAATATTAAAAGAAGCTCTACACCAACTAATACTTGTAACTAACATCAGGCGTGTTTTGCATTACTAATTAATCACTGTAATTTATAGAAATCTTAAATATATTTTAAGTACACCTTTAATTACTAATCTTGAGATTCTTCTCTACAACCCCTGTTTTCTGGTGTATACTGCTTCACATATAGGCAGGTTTAAGTAACAGGCGAAACCACAGTATAGCATCTTTTTGGGGGGCAAGACAAGAAATATGCAGTCATATATATAATATGCAGTGTGATTTTTAATCTAAGGTAATCAGATCACTTAATTGTCTAAACATTAAACGTTGTGTGTGCTTTTGAGCTACCAATTGGTGAGCCTATACCATTTTCATGTTTAACTGAGAAAGGAGAAAACATGTATTTGATCAAAATTAATTGGATCTTCTTTCATTATATTTTAAGTGCAATGCTAATAAATGTTTAATGTGTAACTAAGGATATGTATTAACCACACAGTTTTGCTTTTTAATACTCTCACCTGAACTACTCAAAGGACACTAAATTTAGCATTACATATACAGAACTCTCCACCCTTAGGGTCACCATCAATTTATGTGGCAAACCTCTTCCCTATCAGAGCAGCCCCTTAAAAGGAAATTGAGTGCATTAAGTCTTTTCAAAAAGTTCCAATGTTTTGTGAAATATCAGCTATGGGGAATATTTCTGAAAGCAATAACAACATTTTCTAACTAAACTGCACCTTAGGGTAGAAACAATAAAATAACATCTCAGATTCACAGCTTTGGTGTAACCATGTGTCATTTGAAATGGCCACTTTTTTAACACTTTACATTCCTAAGAACTCTGCTTGTCTGAAAAGACACCAAGCCTTTTTTGCTGCTGCCTAGGAGGGAGATGCACACTGTGTGTTCTCTAGATACATTTAATATTAAGAGTACATGCTTTTCTCTTTGTGGATGAAAACTTAAGGGCAACTTTTTCATCTGGTAGGCTTTTCTAGGGGCATATCCTGAGTTGATAATTTACACCAGGTGAGAATTGCCACCCTAGAGCGGAGTTTTCCATTCTTTTCATAACTGCGACTCCCTGTCAAAGGCATGAGCTATTTTTACTTCGGTACTCATTTTAGTGCAGTTTGAGACATGTTTTCAACATGACGTGGGATAATTTCCTTTTTTTTTTTTTTTGCAAATTAAGCTGAAAAACAGATTTGGATTTCAAGCAGACACAACTGCAGAAAGAGCGAATAAGTCAACAGAGAGAGAATAAGGTGGGTGGAAGGTGGTGGGTAGGTAGTGAAAGAACAAAGTAGCTTCCAAATAAGTCAGCTTACATTTTTATAAAAAGAAGAACAGGAGTACTTGTGGCACTTTAGAGACTAACAAATTTATTTTATATGCATCCGAAGAAGTGGGCTGTAGTCCACGAAAGCTTATGCTCTAATAAATTTGTTAGTCTCTAAGGTGCCACAAGTATTCCTGTTCTTTTTGCGGATACAGACTAACACGGCTGCTACTCTGAAACCTACATTTTTATAGTTAAATTAAAATGCTTAACATTTTAATTTTTGATTTTAAACAATTTTCTGGAAGTGTAAGAGCTTTATAATAGTGAAGCAAGTTTAAATCATCCTACGTGTCTTCCCCCCCCACTGTTTTACTAAGTGCATCTAACAAAGATAGCAATCTAAAAATGTCCAGGAGAGCAACCTCTGAGTACAAAGACCTAGAAATATCCCAAATCCAAGGCCTTATCTTCCTTTCCCTCTCTCTCCCAGGCTCTCTCAATGCCCTCTATCGCATGGCCTTTTCCAAGTTCTTCACTGCCATTCTCACTGTCATCCTCTTCTTCCAGATACTTCTCGTGTTACTTCCGAACACCAACAATAGCTAATGCTATTTCCTGGTGCTGATGCTGCAGTCCTGGAGGGCACTGCTATGATTAGATTTGACAGTACTCCTTTGGGGTTTTTTTCCTTCTAATCCCAGACTCCTAGCAACGCCAATAATGTAATAGTTTGGTTCCATTAGCAAATCAGTAAATTTCAAAAACAAAATGCAAGCCAGAAAGTGAATATAGGACATTCTTTTACCTATTCCCTACTGTCACAAAAGCACAGCACCCTGCATGTGCCCATTATTAAGAACAATGCTTAGATTATTTGCTATAGCAAGTCACAGTTGAAAGCCTGTGTGTTATGGGTGATGATCGCCCTCTATTTGCCTAGGGCATCAAGTGCCCACCCATGCTCTCTGCCTCTAGTCTCTCCTCAAGCAGACTTTTTCAAAGTTGCTTGCAACTGTCTTTCCTTAGAAGCCACAGAGTGTACCAGTTTCTATAGGTAACTGAATTACAGGGCTATCGTTCCACTGATGTGAAGTGATCAGCTCTTGTAATATAGCACTGGAATAAAGGCTTAGCCGTCTGCACAGTCACCACAACCCCACAATTGAATTGCAACTCATAACTCCAAACTTGTTTATACCTGAATTTATTTATTTATTACTCCACGGTTGTGACATGGAACAACTTCTTATAAATGGCACCTGAGCAGTTTCTTTGGAAGAAGTACTTAGCTGGCTTTACTCTAAATGTTACAATGGTTATTTTTCAAATGCGTTGGCAGGATATGACAAGGGCTAAAACTGCAGCTTTGGTGACAGACTAGTGTCTGGTGCCTCCACCTGGAAATCTCTGGGAAAATATACAATTTCTAAAGGAGCTACATAACCAGTAAAGCTCAGTAGGTGGAAAGTTTCTGAAATGAGGTGGCAGCAAAGGGGGGGTACTGCAGGACAAAGAGAGCTTGCAGTTAGGATCACAACATTAAACCATTTGTACAACAAATATTATATAGCTAACATTTCAAAACAACAAACTATAAAGGAACCAGCGGGAGCCTCATGCATGACTCTCCTTTAATGCTGCAGCGTGGTGGCAGAGTCAGTGAGACAGGGTAAGTGGAGCTTTGTGGGGCTTATCCAGGCACAGCGCAGTGCATCTATCCAGCTCCCCTCAGCAGCATCTCAGTGTCCTCTACTCCTCAAGCTTCTCTTAAAATAGATGCCAGAGAGTGATTTCCGCCCCATCCTTGGTCCCACCCGTCCTTGCCAGAACCCCTCTGAGTAGAGGCAGGTCACTCAAGGGAAATCTTTCTAGGAGTCTCCCTGCCCTGATACATTCAGACACCATCTAAAGACTGGGATGAGTTAACAGTCAGGAAAATCAAGCTGTACTTGCCATAAGCAAACTTACTGCTTCCATGATCATACCAACTCAGTCTGTGGCCTAATCACATCTCACTAGCTAAATAAGATCAGGTCGGATCAGTACTTGGAGGGAAAGCACCAAAGGAAAATAGCAACAGAGGGTCCTGTGGCACCTTTGAGACTAACAGAAGGTGCCACAGGACCCTCTGTTGCTAGGGTTACCATATTTTGTGCCTCCAAATGGAGGACACTCCACGGGGACCCGGCCCCGCCCCCAGCCCCGCCCACTCTCCAACTCCGCCCCTTCTCCAAAGTCTCCGCCCCCTCCCCTGCTTCCCGCGAACATTTGATTCGCGGGAAGCCTGAAGCAGGTAAGGGGGGTGTGGGGGG